>NC_090656.1:119672654-119765154 GCF_040937935.1 Hyperolius riggenbachi
GGGTCTAAATCACACACCTGAAACAAGCATGTAGCTAATCTTGTCATATTTGTCATAGACATCTGATCTTCGTGCTTGTTCAGGGTCTATGGCTTAAAGGATTAGAGGTAGAGGATCAGCAGGACAGCCAGGCAATGTGAATTATTTAAAAGGAAATAAACATGTGTCAACCTCTATATCCCTCTCACCTCGGGTTCCCTTTAAGCAGTGCACAGTGGCACAGGGGGATTTCTAAAAAAGTCCTTGTAATTCATGTGTCGGCAATAGCTAGACCCCGAATGACGTGTCTCCCAACTTGGAGGGAGTATAGTTTGTTACAATACCCTGGAGTTTCAATGGTTGATTGATGATGGGGTAATACGTATTCCACTGTAGTCCATGTGGACTGTTTACAAACATCACAGCATCTTTAGCCCTGAAACTATCCTTTTTTTAGGGGACCCTAAAAGCCCCTCCCCCCAAAAAAGACTTACAAATAGGTACATTTAAAAAATATACGCCACGCGTACCTTTGCAAGCATTCCCCCTGGTGCAGGAAGCTATCACAGACATTAACACGTACTTTTTTACGCATTGCAGTTGCAATGTGTAAAAATGTACACATTACATCTGCAACGCGTAAAAATGTACGTGTTAATGTTTACGATAGCTTCCTGCACCCGCGGGAATGCGTGCAAAGGTACGCGTGGCGGCCCGCCGACTCCGAGTCGGCTAAAACGAAACTAGCTAGCGGCGGGGAATCGAAGGAGCCGTGAGTGACTGCAAGGGCGCAGGATGGCTGCAGGGGGCTGGTAGATGCCCCAGGTAAGTGAAACTCTGATCGGCTGCAGCTCGTTGGGGACTGAATTGCCGGGGAACGCGTGCATGCATCCGCCGTCATTAGGCTCCGCCCACCCGCGGCGTCAACCTGCTGGCCAATTAGCAGCGCCCCCGATCTGCCACATAAAAAGCGTATAATACGCTTTGTAATGTATACAAAGCGTATTATACAGGCTGCCTCCTGCCCTGGTGGTCCCAGTGATCCCAGCCCTCCTGGTAAGCGCACACACACACACACACACACACACACACACACACTGATCTGGCCCCCCCTGCCCCCTGATCGCCGACAGCACCCCTCAGACCCCCCTGATCACCGCCTCAGACCCCTGTTTGCACCCAATTACCCCCCTAATCACCCATCAATCACTCCCTGTCACTATCTGTCAATGCTATTTTTTAGATTAGGTCCTAAACTGCCCCCTGGGGGCTCCTGATCACCCCCCACACCCTCAGATCCTCCCCAGCCCCCCCCCCCCTTGTGTACTGTATACATCTAACCTCCCTTGTAATCACCCACTAATCACCTGTCAATCACCCATCAATCACCCCCGGTCACCACCTGTCACTGCCACCCATCAGCTCGGACCCTAACCTGCCCCTTATGGGCACCTGATCACCTGCCCACACCCTCAGATCGCCCGCAGACCCGCCCTCAGATCACCTCACAAGTGCATTGTTTACATCTGTTCTCCCCTCTAATCAACCACTGATTACCCATCAATCACCCATCAATCAGTCCCTGTCACCACCTGTCACTGCTACCCATCAGATCAGACCCTAATCTGCCCCTTGCAGGCACCCAATTACCCACCCACACCCTCAGATCGCACTCAGAACCCCCGATCACCTCACCAGTGCATTGCTTGCATATATTCTCCCCTCTAATCACACCCTGATCACCTATCAATCACCCCGTCACCACCTGTCACTGCTACCCATCAGTTCAGACCCTAATCTGCCCCTTGCGGGCCCCCAAACACCCGCCCACACCCTCAGGTCGCCCTCAGAACCCCCGATCACCTCGCCAGTGCATTGCTTGCATATATTCTCCCCTCTAATCACACCCTGATCACCCATCAATCACCCCCTGTCACCACCTGTCACTGCTAACCATCATACCCATCAGATCATACCCTCATCTGCCCCTTGCAGGCACCCAATCACCCGTCCACACCCTCAGATCGCCCTCAGACACCCCTCCCTGATCAACTTGCCAGTGCATTGCTTGCATCTATTCTCCCCTCTATCACACCCTGATCACCTGTCAATCACCCCATCACCCCCTGTCACCACCTGTCACTGCTACCCATCAGATCAGACCCTAATCTGCCCCCAGCGGGTACCCAAACACCCGCCCACAACCTGAGATCACACTCAGACCCCGCCTGAACACCTCCCCAGTGCATTATTTACATCTGTTCTCCCCTCTAATCACCCACTGATCACCCATCAATCACCCCCTGTCACTGCTACCCATCATACCCATCAGATCAGACCATCATCTGCCCCTTGCGGGCACCCAATTAACCGCCCACACCCTCAGATCGCCCTCAGACCCCCCTGATCACCTTGCCAGTGCATTGCTTGGATCTATTCTCCCCTCTAATCACACCCTGATCACCTATCAATCACCCTGGCACCCCCTGTCACTGCTACCCATCAGATCAGATCCTAATCTGCCCCTTTTGGGCACCTAATCACCCACCCACACCCTCAGATTGCCCTCAGACCCCCCCCCCCCCCCCCATCACCTCCCCAGTGCATTGCTTGCATCTATTCCCCCCTCTAATCACATCCTGAGACACCGATCAATCACCTCCTGTCACCACCTGTCAAGCCCTAGCACACCTACACATCAGATCAGGCCCTAATTTGCCCCGTGTGGGCTCCTGATCACTCGGCCAAACCCTCAGATCCCCCTCAGATCCCCTTCCGATCACCTCCCCAGTGCATTGATTGCATCTATTCTCCCCTCTAATCACCCCCTGAGACACCCATCAATCACCTCCTGTCACCCCCTAGCACTCCTATCCATCAGATCAGGCCCTAATCTGCCCCCTGCGGGCTTCTGATCACCCAGCCAAATCCTCACCCGCCCCACCGCAGTGACAGAATTTTTTTTCTGATCACTGCTGGTCTCTACGACTTAATTGTGGCTGAGATTAACCGTTATGCCACACAATACGCAACCGCCAATCCAAGAAGCTACCATGCCCAGCCTTTTCGGTGGAAACCACTCCAAGTTTCCAAACGCAACATTTTTTGGGGCCTTCTCCTTAACATGGGTCTAGTCAAAAAGAATGTATTGTGGTCTTATAGGTCTATGCACCTAATACATCACATGCCCATGTTCTCTGCTGCCATGTCCAGGTCACGATTTGAGAACATCCTGCACTTCCTGCACTTCAGTGCCAATACAACCTGTCATCTAAGAGGCCACCCTGCTTATAACCGGCTCCACAAAATTTGGCTCCTCATAGACCACCTGTCATCAAAATTTGCAGATGCTTATACTCCTGAACAGTCATTTTGAGGCATTTAGTTTCCAGACTACTCTTCACGGTTTTTGGCCCCTAAAATGCCAGGGCAGTATAGGAACCCCACAAGTGACCCCATTTTAGAAAGAAGACACCCCAAGGTATTCCGTTTTATTCCATTTTATTTTTGGTCACACGTTAGTGGAAAATGACACTTTGTGAAAAAAAAAACAATAAAAATCAATTTCCGCTAACTTGTGACAAAAAATAAAATCTTCTATGAACTCACCATACTCCTAATGGAATACCTTGGGGTGTCTTCTTTCTAAAATGGGGTCACTTGTGGGGTTCCTATGACATGCCCTGACATTTTAAGGGCCATAAACCGTGAGGAGTAGTCTATAAACCAAATGCCTCAAAATGACCTGTAAAATCCTAAAGGTACTCATAGGACCTTGGGCCCCTTAGCGCACCTAGGCTGCAAAAAAAGTGTCAAACATGGTATTGCCATACTCAGGAGAAGTAGAATAATGTGTTTTGGGGTGTATTTTTACTCACACCCATGCTGGCTTTACAGGGGTGCTTACAATTTAGCACCCCCCAAAATGCCAGGACAGTAAACACACCCCACAAATTACCCCATTTTGGAAAGTAGACATCCCAAAGTATTCAGAGAGGGGGGCATAGTGAGTCCGTGGCAGATTTCATTTTTTTTTTTTTGTCACAAGTTAGCAGAAATGGAAACTTTTTTTTATTTTTACATTTTTTTTTTGTCACAAGGTGTCATTTTCCGCTAACTTGTGACAAAAAATAAAATCTTCTATGAACTCACCATGCCTCTTAGTGAATACTTTGGGATGTCTTCTTTCCAAAATGGGGTCATTTGTGGGGTATTTATTATATCCTGGAATTCTGGCACCTCATGAAACATGACAGGTGCTCAGAAAAGTCAGAGATGCTTCAAAATGGGAAAATTCACTTTTTGCACCATAGTTTGTAAACGCTATAACTTTTACCCAAACCAATATATATACACTTATTGGATTTTTTTTTATCAAAGACATGTAGCACAATAAATTTGGACAAAAATGTATATAGAAATTTTACTTTATTTGAAAAATGTCAGCACAGAAAGTTAAAAAAATCATTTTTTTGACAAAATTCATGTCTTTTTTGATGAGTATAATAAAAACTAAAATTCACAGCAGCAATCAAATAGCACCAAAAGAAAGCTGTATTAGTGACAAGAAAAGGAGGTAAAATTAATTTAGATAGTAGGTTGTATGACTGAGCAATAAACCGTTAAAGCTGCAGTGGTCTGAATGGAAAAAAATTGTGTAGTCCTTAAAGAGGAACTCCAGTGAAAATAATGTAGTAAAAAAAGTGCCTTATTTTTTACCATAATTATGTATAAATGATTTAGTCAGTGTTTGCTCATTGTAAAATCTTTCCTCTCCCAGATTCACATTCTGACATGTATTACATGGTGACATTGTTACTGTGGGCAAGTTATGTAGCTGTTTCTAGCTGTTCTGGCTGTTAGACAGCTCTAAACAGCCATTTCCTGTCTGTGAACATTGTTACATTGTGGCAGTTTGCCAGGAGTACCGCGGTATTCAGAGCCTCTAGTGGGAGTGGTTTCAGCACAAAATCAGTCACACAGCGCCCCCTGATGGTCTGTTTGTGAAAATCATTCTATTTCTCATGTAAAAGGGGGTATCAGCTACTGATTGGGATAAAGTTCAATTCTTGGTTGGAGTTTCTCTTTAAAGAGACTCTGAAGTCTCTAAAAAACGTATTTTTTTTCATTAATCTGTTTAATACATTAGTCCTAACTAAACCTCCGCATTCCCGTGGCTCTAAACTATCTTTATCCCCCCAAACTCCCCCTCCCTCTCCCCTGCAAAATCCACGACTTTCTTGGTCGTGGATTTTGCTGCCCTCTAGTCTTCCGTGTGAGGCAGGGCTATGAGCTGCAGCCCTGCCTCACACGCGTCTGTCAGCGACGGATCTCCACCTCTCCCCACCCCTCTCAGCGAACGAAGACTGAGAGGGGCGGGGGAGATGCGGCGATGCGCCGCTGACAGACGCGTATGAGGCAGGGCTGCAGCTCATAGCCCTGCCTCACACGGAAGAGCTCCCCGCAGTGTACCCAGGGGAGTTTGGGGGGATTAAGATAGTTTAGAGCTGCGGGAATGCGGCGGTTTAGTTAGGACTAATGTATTAACCATTTGAGGACCCAGCCTTTACCCCCCCTTAACCAGCTGAGCGGTCTGGACGAGCTCAGCTCGTCCAACACCGCCAGAGGCTGCCGCTCAGGCCCTGCTGGGCCGATTTTCACCAAATAAAAAGCAGCACACGCAGCCGGCACTTTGCCAGCCGCGTGTGCTGCCTGATCGCCGCTGCAGCGCGGTGATCCGCCACGTGCAGCGGCGAAAGAGGGTCCCCCCAGCCGCCCGAGCCCAGCGTAGCCGGAACAAACAGTTCCGGCCAGCGCTAAGGGCTGGATCGGAGGCGGCTGACGTCAGGACGTCGGCTGACGTCCATGACGTCACTCCGCTCGTCGCCATGGCGACGAGGTAAGCGAAACACGGAAGGCCGCTTATTGCGGCCTTCCGTGTTACTTCTGGCCGCCGGAGGCGATCGGAAGAACGCCTCCGGAGCGCCCTCTAGTGGGCTTTCATGCAGCCAACTTTCAATTGGCTGCATGAAATAGTTTTTTTTTTATTTAAAAAAAACCCTCCCGCAGCCACCCTGGCGATTTAATCAGAACGCCAGGGTGGTTAAGGACCAGCATGTTTTTTATGATCTGTGCTGGGTGGGCTCTGCAGCCCCAGCACAGATCAGGTTGCAGGCAGAGCGATCAGATCGCCCCCCTTTTCCCCCCCCCCTATGGGGATGATGTGCAGGGGGGTCTGATTGCTCCTGCCTGCCTCGGTGTTGCGGGGGGGGGGGGGCACCTCAAAGCCCCCCTCCGCTGCAAATCCCCCCCCCCCCCCTCTCCTCCCTCTCACCCCTGGTGATCGGGGCTGCACAGGACGCTACCCGCCCTGTGCAGCCTGTGACAGGCTGTCATCTGTCACATGGCGGCGATCCCCGGCCGCTGATTGGCCGGGGATCTCCGATCTGCCTTACGGCGCTGCTGTAGCAGCAGCGCCGTTCAATGTAAACATGCGTTTACATTTAGTCTGCGTGCCGCGATCAGCGGCTCGCAGGCTATTCATGGAGACCCGCTCCGTGATCTAACAGGAAACGGCCGCTCGCGCGAGCGGCCTTTCCTGATTAATTAGGGAGGCAGATGTGCGTCGCTGGTCCTCCAGCTACCACTTTGCCGCCGCACGGTATGAGTGTGCGGCCAGGCAGCAAGTGGTTAAAGAGAGTAATGAAAAAAAATATGTTTTTTTTAGAGACTTCGGAGTCTCTTTAAGAGGTTTTATGACTGCAGTCCTTAAGTGGTTAAAGTGTGAACCAAATCACATCAGGTTTTCTTATAACACGTGAAAGACTCTTGGTTTATCATAGTGACTAACCTTTTTTACAGTAACAGCCATCCATGCAGTGTTCATCACAGATCTGTTCTCGGTTAGTGTCAGAACAGCTATTGATGCAAGGGGAGCCACATTCCCTGTATTCCATGTTTGGTGGGCAAGTTTTGGCTGCAATTAAAATATTAAAATCAAAAGTTGTATCATGAATAAAAAACAGACTCCAAATACTTCCAACCTACTTTCCTCAGCATCCATTTCCATCTCAACCCCAAAGTAAAAGAAAAAAACACATAGGGCTTGATTCACAAAGCGGTGCTAACCTACTTAGCACGTCTAAAGTCTTTAGACGCGCTAACCAGGGTGCTAAGTAGGTTAGCACCGGATTTCTCAATCAGATCGTGCGCTAACTTTGCGCGCGTAAAGTTTTACGCGCGCAAAGTTTTACGCGCGCTAAGTCCCATAGGCTTTAATGGGCACTTCGCACGGTGCGCCCTGTGCTCTGTGCAGTACGCGCGTAAAGTTTTACGCGCATAAAGTTTTGCGCGCGTAAAGTTTTATGCGCGAAAAGCTTGTTTAGACGTGCTAAGGGGGTTTTCACAGGCGTGCTAACAGTTAGCACCGCTTTGTGAATCAAGCCCATAGAGATTCCCTGATGACACCATCAAAACCACTCACTGCTGAATTTAGGAAGGCTAAGGTTACACTAACTGCACACTAACTGCCGTCTAAATTCAGCACTTGCTATTTTTGGCAAATGAAGATCTAGCACTGAATTTCTAATGCCAAGGTCAAGGTTTTTAAGGCGCTCCATTCAAATGAATAGGAGGGCCCATGTCTAGGAACAGATCCAGTGCTGAAATTCCTCAGTGTTATATTCAACTGCTTCACTATTTGGATTGCCAAGTGGGGGGGGGGGGGGTGAGGTGAGGGATCGGCAAAAAAACGCAGACAATGGGAGCCCAAGAGCGCAATATGCCACTATTTTTTGAAATGAATGAATCAACAACAGGAAATATACTCTCTGAGAGTTGTCCCTGGCTATCTGGCTTGTTTGAAGTGGCGCTGTTACTGGCCTGAGGAAGTGAGCAGGACCCATAAAACATGTTGCCTGTGCAATTAAAAATCTTTTTTTGTTTAACCTCCTTAGTGGTAATCCCGAGTCAGGTTAAGGACAGAAATATGCAGTTTAGAGAGGTAATCCCATGCCTGAGTGAGTAATATGCAGACGCTGCTGCAAATCTCTCTTTGGTATGTTTTTTTTCTTGTTTTTAGGGTCTAATGGCTTATTGTGAAAAATGTAATTGCACGGCTTTTAAACCCTAAATATGGAAAAAATCATTAACCACTTCACAACTGATGGGTTTTACCCCTGGAGCACCAGAGCAATTTTCACCTTTCAGCGCTCCTATCATTCATTTGTCTATAACTTTATCATTACTTATCGCAATGAAATGAACTATATCTTGGTTTTTTTCGCCACCAATTAGGCTTTCTTTAGGTGGGACATTATGCCAAGAATTATTTTATTCTAAATGTGTTTTAATGGGAAAAATAGGAAAAAATGTTGGAAAAAAACATTGTTTTTCAGTTTTTGGCCATTATAGTTTTTAAATTATGCACGCTACTGTAATTAAAATCCATGAAATGTATTTGCCCATTTGTTCTGGTTATTACACCGTTTAAATTATGTCCCTATCACAATGTTTGGTGCCAATATTTTATTTGGAAATAAAGGTGCATTTTTTTCAGTTGCGTCCATCCCTAATTACAAGCCCATAGTTTATAAAGTAACAGTGTTATACCGTCTTGACAAATATTTAAAGTGTTCAGTCCCTGAGGTAACTATTTATGCATATTTTTTTTTGTAATTTTTTTTCTTTTTATTACAAAAAATAAATAAATTGGGGAGTGTGGGAGTTTATGAGTTAATTTATAATGTAAAATAATGTATTTGTATATGAAAAATGTTTTTGACAGTAGTTTTACTTTTTGGCCACAGTAATTTTTTGTAATTGCGTCCTGTAAGCGTAGGAAGTACGCTTACAGGAAGTTCAGTGAGGCTGGGAAACACTTTTTTTTCACAATGATCGCCCAGCTTCTCATAGAAGCAGCCGATCATTGCTGGGGGGCTTAGATCAACAAACGGGACCAGTTTTTCCCATTCATTGATTTCCGGACGAGCGGGCGGCGGCGTGCACGAGCGCGGGAGCGCGCGCACAAGCGAGCGGGAGCGAGGTCAGCGGCTGTGGAGTGCGTTTATCTACGCTCCTGGTGGGGAAAGGATGATAGAAGGAGCGTAGATACACGTACCCGTGGTGGTAAAGTGGTTAAAGGGAGGGTCCACGGTAAAACAAAAACTACTAATGCACTTACCTGGGGCTTCCCCCAGCCCATGGCAGGCAGGACGTGCCCTCGACGCCGCTCCGCAGGCTCCCGATCTTCTCCCGTGGCTCACCCAACCTGGCCAGGCTGGCTTCCAGGTCGGGCTCTTCTGCGCTCCAACGTGCATCTCACATCGTCGCGCTGATGTCATCGGACGTCCTCGGACGTCCTCCAGGCTGTACTGCACAGACACAGTAGTTCTGGATGTCTGATGACGTCAGCGCGACGGCGTGAGATGCACGTTGGAGCGCAGAAGAGCCCGACCTGGAAGCCGGCCTGGCTAGGTTGGGTGAGCCATCGAAGAAGACCGGGAGCCTGCGGAGCGGCGTCGAGGGCACGTCCTGTCTGCCACAGGCTGGAGGAAGCCCCAGGTAAGTGGATTAGTAGTTTTTGGGGTTTTTTTAACACCGTGGATCATCCCTTTAAGCCAGGGAGGTTAATCTTTGTTAGTGTCATTGGAGAGGTAAGCCACCTCTTATTTTTTTTATGCTTTTAACAAAGTTTTATTCATCCTGGGTGTCTCTTCACCCTTCCTGTCACTATTTGGATACTACCTGACTTTTTAAACTGATCAAAACATGACCTTTTTAATGCATCCATGTAGAGCACTTAAAGTGGAACTAAACTCCGAATGTCCCCTTTGCTCTATAAAAAAAAAAATAGCCACAACATGATAATATTTATGGACAAAACATTTCTTCATTTAAAGGACCACTATCACGAAAATCATCACATTTAAAATACATGTAAACACATGCAAATAAGAAGTATGTTTCTTCCAGAGTTAAATGAGCCTTACATTACTTTTCTCCTTTGTTGCTGTCACTTACAGTAGGTAGTAGAAATCTGACAGAACCAACAGGTTTTTGTTTTTTTTTGTATTGGTTTTACAGTACACAGAATCTGCATTAGAAAGATATCACAGAATGAAAGAGAATTATGATTTTGTGTACAATTATTAACAGACCCCTCCCTGAAGACCCTTTCCTCCCCTCCACCCCATTTCCCAAGACTACCTTTAAATCACTCATTTAGTAGCTATCAGCTAATCTGGTATTTCTTGTGACCTTAAAGAGAACCTGTACTGAGTAAAAATATTTTAAATAAACACATGAGGTAACTTCAAATGAACATTACATAGTCACCTTGCCATCAGTTCCTCTCAGAAGCTCACCATTTTCTTCTGACAATAATCCCTTCCAGTTCTGACAATATTTTGTCAGATCTGAAATATATCAGTTGCTGTCCATAAAATATCAGTTGCTGTCAGTTATAGCTGAGAGGAAAACTGATTTACCAGGTTATGTCCATGTTTCCCTATGGCTCTTGTGGGTGATGTTACAGTTTAACTGTGTGCTGACCAGAAAGCTGTTATGTTTAATGGCCATTTGAATATTTTCTTGATCACAGTGAACAAACAGGATGTGGGACAGGAGAAAGACACTGAGAAGTAGATTACATGGAAGGCAAGTATTACTTGTGTATGCTTATTTTGACTTTTAATTTTCAGTTCAGGTTTTCTTTAAGTTTCCCCAGAGTGCCCTCAATGTCCTCCAAGCAGTACCAAGAGGTTAGCATGAAGTCACTCATCAGTGCATCGATTTGATGAGGAGTAAATTGCTGTAAGCCTTTTGGATGTTGCCATTACGTCCAAAAGGCTGCATCTGTACTGCTGTGCGCGGCTGCATGCTCCCGTGCCGCCGCTCGTTAGCTCAGTGATCAATGAATGGGAAGGCAGTTCCCATTCATTGATCTGAGTCCCGATTAGAAAGACCGACAGGCTTCTTTTTGAAGCCCCGACCTTTCTAAATAAAAAAAAAAAAAAAAAAAAGCTGAGAGCGACATAGCAAGAGAGCACATCGCTCTCAGCTTTTTTTGTTTTTCTCATTGAATGTATATATAATGCTTTGACTTTCTTAATGCACTGGCAGCTCTTTGCACTGGGCACTTCTTTTCCCTGACGACGACTCCATTTAAAGGAGTCGGGACATGTCGGATTGGTGGGGGGTTTTTATCTATATGTGGGAAGTAAAAGTTAAATTAGTCCAGGTTTTGGGGCTAGAAGCAAAGTCACATAAAAAGCGTCAAAGTTGTGCGAGTGCTTTCTACAGTACCTAAGGTCCCATCCTGGTTATATGTATTATGAGAAAATGAAATGAATATAGGAATTTTAATAAAAGAATAAAAGTTTTTTTTTAAGATACTTCTGTAGGGATCAATTTTGTGTAAAACAATCTCCACAGTTGCAAGCTCCTGCCCCCTCCCTGGCTTATTGTGCAAATGCTGAGAGAATACCTAGCTGGAAGCTGGTTGGTCAGGATGGGTCACATACTCACTCGCGACTAAAGTCTAATTGGTCAGTGCGACACATGTGATCGCTGGAGGATTCTGGGAAATTTAGTACAATGAGAGTCTGTATGCTTACACCGGCTCTCATTGAAGTTAATAACTTAAAAATTATTCTTCTGATTTATCAGCCCAAAAGCGCCACTCTGGACATGACATATATCATATATACAAAGCTCTTAATGTTAGGATTTATGCTGCGAGTGTGAGGGAAGAAAAAAATACATAAAATTGCATGAATATTCATAAAGTTGCAACTATAAAAAGGAACTCTGCCTAGGATATTGTACAGGGGCAAGGTACAGTAGTGCTATTGAATATGTAAATAGCATAAATTGCATGAATATACATAAAATTGCATGAATATACATAAAATTGCATGAATATTCGTAAAGTTGCAACTATAAAAAAGGGAACTCTGCATAGGATATTATATAGGGGCAAAGTGCAGTTGTGCTATTGAATATGTAAATAGCATAAATTGCATAAATATACATAACATTGCATCAATATACATAAAATTGCATAAATGTTCATAAGGTTGCAACTATAAAAAGGGAACTCTGCATAGGATATTATATAGGTGCAAGGTGCAGTAGTGCTATTGAATATGTAAATAGCATAAATTGCATCAAAATACATAAAACTGCATCAATATACATAAAATTGCATAAATATTCATGAAGTTGCAACATTCAACCCATAGATATACATGTATTTTAAGAATTATCAATTAAACAATTTAAATTAAAATCAACATTCAGTCCTCTTGGCTTCAAAGTTTTCAATGTAAAAATCCACTTAGTCTCAAGTTTATATAGTTCCTCATCTCTATTTGCTCCTCTCCAGTCGTTTTTTACCTGATCTATCATACAAAATTTTAAATTTTGGATCTTGACAGTGATGTTGCTTAAAATGGTTCGGGACTGAATGATCAACCTCAGCTTTCAATATGTTATATACATGCTAATACAGCCTTCTTTTAAACGTCCTCTCGGTTTTGCCCACATACTGCATTCCGCATGGGCATTCTAATAAGTATACTATATATGTACTGTTACAATTAATAACATTTTTTATGTTAAATGTCTCTCTTGTTTGATTACTCCTGAAAGTTGTACATTTCCTGGGCTGATATATGCATGTCCGACATCCATAACATCTCTTGCATTTGAAGAACCCATTTTTACCCAAAAAAGTTTGGCTTCTAGCTTTCTGATTTTGCATACTACTTTTGGCAACAAAACTCTGTAGGTTGGGAGCCCTCCTAAAAATCACTTGTGGCTCCTCTGGAATAATATTTATAAGATCGTTATCTAGTGTTAGCACTGGCCAGTGTTTGCTTATTAGCTTTTTACTTCCCTGTGTTGTACTACGCTACACTAGACTAGATAAACTAGAAGTCACAAGAAACTAGAGGCGCCACCACAAGTGACAAGTACAGACTACAAAGAGTAATCAGGGCCGCAGAAACAATCATCAGTACACCCCTGCCACCACTGGACCTCCTGCACGCATCCAGGCTGAGGACAAGGGCTAACAGGATCACACAAGACCTCCACCATCTTGGCAGCAGCTTCTTCAACCGCATGTGCTCAGACCACCGCTACAGAGCTATTTTCACTAAAACCTCCAGGCACAGGAACTCCTCCTTTCCCCAAGCAGTGCATCTTCTGAACTCGAGCCCTGCACACAGCAGGCCTGTCACCCTGGACTACACAGCCTGTATGCACCGACTCTGTGGCTGTTCTTTATTCCGTGTATATTCGCTCCTAGGACTTATTAACAATTTAGCTGGCTCAGCTGCTACGCACCTTCTCTATGTCTGTCCTTCATTGCACGTGCTCCTGCACTACGATGTTTCAATGCCTATGTCAATGTATGTATGTGTATTGCACTACTTTTGTTTCAATGCCTATGCCAATGTATGTATGTGTATTGCACTACTATGTGTTTTGCTGTTCTTGCACTATGCACAATGCCGATGTGTACCACAAACAATTCTGAGTGTGGCTACCGCCACACTTGGTGAAATAAACTTGATTCTGATTCTGATGCTGAAGTCTTTTATGAAGGAGCAATTACATTTATTTGAATCCCGTTCAATATTTTTTATTTTCTTGCTGCCTTCTACCATAAATGTCCTATCCATCTCAGCAACCTTATCTCTTCAACACTCCTCCCCAACACTATCAGTCATACAATTCTGGATATACACCCAGATTTCCACCAAAATTATTTAAACCATGTCCTCCCCCCATTCTTCCCAGACAACCGAAGGGTCCACCCATTAAACCACAGTGGAAACCAAGGCCAGAATATAATCCCTTAAAACCAGCACCCACATATTATCCTCCTATCTACAATAAGTTCTTGGCACTGGCCCAATTAGAAACTGAGACTCCCACAACCAGCAATCATATAGACTTGCGAGGTGGCCTGCCCCTGCCTCTGCCTGTTATTTTTTCCATATTGGTGGTGGGGGGTATGTAGTAGTACTAACAATATTCAATAGTGGTGGACAGTGTGTGTAATCATAAAGAGGCACACAATCAGTGACAAATACACGACAGGTGTGTGTGTGTGTGTGTATCACTGGGCTGTGTACTTTAACACACACACAGAGATATCCTATATAGTACTTTTAATCACAAATACAGTTGAAAGCTAAGCACTGCTTATGATGGACAGTGTGCTGGCCCTAACAGGTAGGGGGGGGGGGGGAGGGGGGGTTCGCTGCACTAAGACCCCACCCTGAACTAACAAAGTATTACTGATGCAGAACTGCTCTGTGTAATAAAATAATACCAGTTGCCTGAATCGCCTGCTGATCCTGTGTCTCTAATACTTTTAGCCACAGCCCCTGAACAAGCATGCAGATCAGGTGCTCTGACTGAAGTCAGACTGGATTAGCTGCATGCTTGTTTCAGGGTGTGATTCAGTCACTATTGCAGTCACAGAGATCAGCTGGACTGCCAGGCAACTGGTATTGTTTAACAAGAAACATCCATATCACTCTCAGTTAAGGTTCCCTTTAAGCAACCTAATGTTTCTCTTGGATTGAGCAGAAATGGTACATGCTAGGCTAGCTTCAGTTAGTAGTGTTGGGGGTACAGCGGTTAAGGTACTTGCCCACCACACAGTGAGACCTGGGTTCAATTCCCAGCCACGGTATGTAAGCTGGCTTTTGAAATACTATAATTCCCTGGCAGATGAGACTCTGAAATACTATAATTCCCTGGCAGATGAGGAGGGAGGGTAATATACAAGAGCCTAATTAAACTCTCCCTAGCAGAGTGTGTGTAGCAGCTGTCCCTTAAGTAATTAGTGTAGGCAGACGAGTGAGTAAAACGGCACAAGGACCTTGCCTTTTATAAGGGGGTGGGGGTGGGGCTCCAGGCATGAGTGCAGTCTGATTGACAACAATATGCCTGCTGACTGTGATGTAGAGGGTCAGAGTTCTGCTCCATAGAGCATTATGGAGCGAATCGAACTTCCGCAAAAGTTCGCCTTTGCATGGTGAACGCGAACCACCGAAGTTCGCCGGCGAACCGTTCGCTACATCTCTAATCTCCGAGCAGAGAGCCGATCCTGCGCTGGAGCTAGGTAGGTAAATATTTACATCCCTGCCATTCCGGGAGCTTTTTCGCCGCCGCCGTGAGACCGAGGAGGACGGGGGAAGCCTCAATCGGATGTGGAGGCTTCCCCCACCCGAGGTGAGTACCCCCCATGGGAACTTTTTCTCATTATAGGTTTTCTTTAAAGGCAACTTTTCCCTCTTGAATGAACAGTAGCAGTTCCAAGCCTCACTGAGAGAAGAGCTGGTGATGACCACTTTATGCAGCATATACAGAAGATGAGGCAGAAGGTATAGCAATTGTGTTTTATTGAAAATAATGTGCAGTATAAACACAACAGAGTTTTTGGAACATATTGTGATGATAACTGTATTTTTTGGACTATAAGACTCACTTTTTTTACCCTAAAAGTAGGCGAAAAAAGTCACTGCATCTTATAGTCAAAATGCAGGGAGTTCCTAACTTGTGAACGCCTGCCAATACAAACCTCCAACCCGCTGTAATGTTGGGGACTGCATGTAATGTGCCCATGCAGAGTAGGACAAATGGAGGACACGGGGACACAAAGGGGCATAGAGGAGGATGCAAGGAGGACAGAGGTGGACACATGGGGACACAGGCAGACACAAGGGGGGCAAAGAAGGACACAGAGACATGAGAGATACAAAGTGGCATGAGGTACAAAGGGGGCATAATCCACAAAGTGCCCCTTCACCATGGATGCACCAGGTTTAATATATATATTTTTTTCCCTGGTTTTTGTTGTCTAAATCTAGATGCGTCTTTTGTCAGGTGCGTCTTATAGTCCAAAAAATATAGTACTTCCTAAACAAAGAAACCCCATTGTCACATTACCCACATCACAGGCTCTGTTACAATTCCATATCCAGCCATCTGAATGTTAATTTAACCACTTGCCGACTGCCCACTACCAATTGGTGGCGGCAAAGTGGCACCCCCAGGACCGCGTAACGCCGATCGGCGGCACCTGGGGGACTAATTATCCGGGGATCCGCCGGCATTGATGCGCGTGCATCCGCCTGCATTAGGCTCCGTCCACCCGCGATGTCAACCCACCGGCTATTTATAAGTGCCGGCGGGTTGTTAACCCCCGATCTGCAACATGCAAAGTGTATAATACCCTTTGTAAATGTATACAAATTGTATTATACAGGCTGCCTCCTGCCCTGGTGGTCCCAGTGATCAAGGGACCACCAGGGCAGGAGGTAGCCCCCTAGTAAGCACAACAGCACACTGATCCTGCCCCCCTTGCCCCCTGATCGCCCACAGCACCCCTCAGACCCCCCTGATCACCCCCTCAGACCCCTGTTTGCACCCAATCACCCCCCTAATCACCCATCAATCACACAATGTCACTATCTGTCAACGCTATCCTATAGTTTAGGTCCTAAACTGCCCCCTGGGGCTCCTGATCACCCCCCCCCCCACACACACCCTCAGATCCTCCCCAGACCCCCCCCCCCCCCCCCGTGTACTGTATACATCTATTCTCTCCTGTACTCACCCACTGATCAGCTGCCAATCACCTGTCAATCACCCATCAATCACCCCCTGTCACCACCTGTCACTGCCACCCATCAGATCAGACCCTAACCTGCCCCTTGCGGGCACCTGATCACCGGCTCACACCCTCAGATTGCCCGCAGACCTGCCCTCAGATCACCTCCCAAGTGCATTGTTAACATCTGCTTTCCCCTCTAATCACCCACTGATCACCCATCAATCACCCATCAATCACCCCCTGTCACTGCTACCCATCAGATAAGACCTTAATCTGCCCCTTGCGGGGCACCCAATTACCCACCCACACCCTCAGATCGCCCTCAGACCCCCTGATCACCTTGCCAGTGCATTGCTTACATCTATTCTCCCCTCTAAGCACACCATGATCACCTAGCAATCACCCCGTCACCCCCTGTCACCACCTGTCTGTCAGTGCTACCCATCAGATCAGACCCTAATCTGCCCCTTGCGGGCACCCAATTACCCGCCCACACCCTCAGATCACCCTCAGACCCCCCCGATCACCTCCCCAGTGCATTATTTACATATGTTCTCCCCTCTAATCACCCACTGATCACCCATAAATCACCACCTGTCACTGCTACCCATCAGATCAGACCCTCATCTGCCCCTTGCGGGCACCCAAGCATTCGCCCACACCCTCAGATCGCCATCAAACTCCCCCCCATCACCTCACCAGTGCATTGCTTGCATCTATTCTCCCCTCTAATCACACCCTGATCACCTATCAATCACCCCGTCACCACCTGTCACTGCTACCCATCAGATCAGACCCTAATCTGCCCCTTGCGGGCACACAAACACCCGTCCACACCCTCAGATCGCCCACAGACCCCCATTTACCTCCCCAGTGCATTATTTACATCTGTTCTCCCCTGGTCTGGTCACTTGTGGGGTTCCTAAACTGCCCTGGCATTTTAGGGGCCCTAAACAGTGAGGAGTAGTCTGGAAATCAAATACCTCAAAATGACCTGTAAAATCCTAAAGGTACTCATAGGACTTTGGGCCCCTTAGCGCACCTAGGCTGCAAAAAAGTGTCACACCTGTGGTATCACCGTCCTCAGGAGAAGTAGTATAATGTGTTTTGGGGTGTATTTTTACACATGCCCATGCTGGGTGGGATAAATATCTCTGTAAATGGACAACTGAGTGTAAAAAAAATTAAAAAAATCTCAATTACAGAGATATATCTCCCACCCAGCATGAGTATGTGTAAAAATATACCCTAAAACACATTATACTATTTTTCCTGAGTACAGCGATACCACATGTGTGACACTTTTTTGCAGCCTAGGTGCGCTAAGGGGCCCAAAGTCCTATGAGCACTTTTAGGCTTTACAGGGGTGCTTACAATTTAGCACCCCCCAAAATGCCAGGAAAGTAAATACACCCCACAAATGACCGCATTTTGGAAAGTAGACACCCCAAAGTATTCAGAGAGGGGCATGGTGAGTCTGTGGCAGATTTCATTTTTTTTTTTTTGTCACAAGTTAGCAGAAATGGAAACTTTTTTTTAGTTTGTTTTTTTTTTGTCACAAAGTTTTGTTTTCCGCTAACTTGTGACAAAAAATAAAATCTTCTATGAACTCACCATGCCTCTTAGTGAATACTTTGGGATGTCTTCTTTCCAAAATCGGGTCATTAGGGGGGTATTTATACTATCCTGGAATTCTAGCACCTCATGAAACCTGACAGGTGCTCAGAAGAGTCAGAGATGCTTCAAAATAGGAAAATTCCCTTTTTGCACCATAGTTTGTAAACACTATAACTTTTACCCAAACCAATAAATATACACTTATTGGATTTTTTTTTTATCAAAGACATGTAGCACAATAAATGTGGACAATAATCACAGCAGCAATCAAATAGCACCAAAAGAAATCTGTATTAGTGACAAGAAAAGGAGGTAAGATTCATTTAGGTGGTAGGTTGTATGACCGAGCAATAAACCGTTAAAGCTGCAGTGGTCTGAATGGAAAAAAAGTGTCTGGTCCTTAACCACTTCCCGACCGCCGTATAGACAATTGGCGGCCGGGAAATGGACCCCGCAAGGACCGCCGTATTGACAAATGGTGGTGGCCCTTTTACGGGCATGGGCGGGGCTATTGCGTCATTCGTGACGTGATCGGCCGCCGGGGACTGGCTCCGCCCACCTCGCGCTGTAACCCGCCGGCTGTACGGAAGCGCCGGCAGGTTACTAGCACCCGGATCGCCGCATACAAAGTGTATAATACAGTTTGTAATGTTTACAAAGTGTATTATACAGGCTGCCTCCTGCCCTGGTGGTCCCAATGTCCGAGGGACCACCAGGGCAGGCTGCAGCCACCCTATGTCGCACCCAAGCACACTGATTTCCCCCCCCCGCCCCAGATCGCCCACAGCACCCCTCAGACCCCCTCCCCTGCCCACCACCCCCCAGACCCCCTGTTTGCACCCAATCACCCCCCTAATCACCCATCAATCACTCCGTCACTATCTGTCAACGCTATTTTTTTTTATCCCCCCCCTGCCACCTCCTGATCACCCACCCCACCCCTCAGATTCTCCCCAGACCCCCCCACCAAACCCCCCCCCCCCCAGTGTACTGTATGCATCTATCCGCCTGATCACCTGTCAATTACCTGTCAATCACCTTTCAATCACCCATCAATCACCCCCTGTCACTGCCACCCATCAATCAGCCCCTAACCTGCCCTTTGCGGGCAATCTGATCACCCACCCACACCAATAGATCGCCCGCAGATCCGACGTCAGATCACTTCCCAAGTGCAGTGTTTACATCTGTTCTCTACAGTAAAAACCCACTAATTACCCATCAATCACCCATCAATCACCCCCTATCACCACCTGTCACTGTTACCCATCAGATCAGACCCTAATCTGCCCCTTGCGGGCACCCAATCACCCGCCTACACGCTCAGATTGTCATCAGACCCCCCCTTATCAATTCACCAGTGCAATATTTACATCTGTTCTTCCCTGTAATAACCCACTGATCACCTGTCAATCACCTGTCAATCACCCATCAATCACCCCCTGTCACTGCCACCCATCAATTACCCCCTGTCACTGCCACCCATCAATCAGCCCCTAACCTGCCCCTTGAGGGCAATCTGATCACCCACCCACACCAATAGATCGCCCGCAGATCCGACGTCAGATCACCTCCCAAGTGCAGTGTTTACATCTGTTCTCTACCCTAAACACCCACTAATTACCCATCAATCACCCATCAATCACCCCCTATCACCACCTGTCACTGTTACCCATCAGATCAGGCCCTAATCTGCCCCTTGCGGGCACCCAGTCACCCGCCTACACGCTCAGTTTGTCCTCAGACCCCCCCTTATCAATTCGCCAGTGCAATATTTACATCTGTTCTTCCCTGTAATAACCCACTGATCACCTGTCAATCACCCATCAATCACCCCGTCACTGCCACGCATCAATCACCCCCTGTCACTGCCACCCATCAATCAGCCCCTAACCTGCCCCTTGCGGGCAATCTGATCACCCACCCACACCAATAGATCGCCCGCAGATCTGACGTCAGATCACCTCCCAAGTGCAGTGTTTACATCTGTTCTCTACCCTAAACACCCACTAATTACCCATCAATCACTAGAGATGTGGCGAACGGTTCCCGAACCGTTCGCCGGCGAACATCTCTAAATTCATGGGCCTCTTACTACTTCCGGGTCGCAATGACCCGGAGTAGTACGCCTGCACTGCCCGGCGGAGCGCGTCCTAGATCGCGCTCCCGTTGCCGGGCACTCTCTGCGCATGTGCGTGACGTCATGAGTGACGTCACGCTCATGCGCAGAGTGCGCCCGGCAACGGGAGCGCGATCTAGGACGCGCTCCGCTGGGCAGCGCAGGCGTACTACTCCGGGTCATTGCGACCCGGAAGTAGTAAGAGGCCCAGAGAGGTTCGCCAGGCGAACTGTTCGGCCCAACTCTATCAATCACCCCCTGTCACTGCTACCTATCAGAATAGACCCCTATCTGCCCCTAGGGCACTCAATCACCCGCCCACACCCTCAGAACGCCCTCAGACCTCAGCCCTGATCACCTCGCCAGTGCATTGCTTGCATCTATTCCCCCCTCTAATCACACCTTGAGACACCCATCAATCACCTCCTGTCACCCCCTAGCACACCGACCCATCAGATCAGGCCCTAATTTGCAACGTGTGGGCTCCTGATCACTCGGCCAAACCCTCAGATCCCCCTCAGACCCCCTTCAGATCACCTACCCAGTGCATTGATTGCATCTATTTTCCCCTCTAACCACCCCCTGAGACACCCATCAATCACCTCCTGTCACCCTCCTAGCACTCCTATCCATCAGATCAGGCCCAATACAACCTGTCATCTAAAAGGCCACCCTGCTTATGACCGGTTCCACAAAATTCTCCCCCTCATAGACCACCTGTCATCAAAATTTGAAGATGCTTATACCCCTGAACAGTCATTTTGAGACATTTGGTTTCCAGACTACTCACGGTTTTGGGCCCGTAAAATGCCAGGGCGGTATAGGAACCCCACAAACTGACCCCATTTTAGAAAAAAGACACCCCAATGTATTCTGTTAGGTGTATGACGAGTTCATAGAAGATTTTATTTTTTGTCAAAAGTTAGCGGAAATTGATTTTTATTGTTTTTTTTTCACAAAGTGTCATTTCTCACTAACTTGTGACAAAAAATAAAATCTTCTATGAACTCGCCATACACCTAACGGAATACCTTGGGGTGTCTTCTTTCTAAAATGGGGTCACTTGTGGGGTTCCTATACTGCCCTGGCATTTTAGGGGCCCTAAACCGTGAGGAGTAGTCTAGAAAACAAATGCCTCAAAATGACCTGTGAATAGGACGTTGGGCCCCTTAGCGCTCCTAGGCTGCAAAAAAGTGTCACACATGTGGTACCACCGTACTCAGGAAAAGTAGTATAATGTGTTTTGGGGTGTATTTTTACACATACCCATGCTGGGTGGGAGAAATCTCTCTGTAAATAGACAATTGTGTATAAAAAAAACCAAACAATTGTCATTTACAGAGATATTTCTCCCACCCAGCATGGGTATGTGTAAAAATACACCCCAAAACACATTATACTACTTCTCCTGAGTACGGCGGTACCACATGTGTGGCACTTTTTTGCAACCTAACTGTGCTAAGGGGCCCAAAGTCCAATGAGCAGCTTTAGGCTTTACAGGGGTGCTTACAATTTAGCACCCCCAAAATGTCAGGACAGTAAACACACCCCACAAATGACCCCATTTTGGAAAGTAGACACTTCAAAGTATTCAGAGAGGGGCATGGTGAGTTCGTGGCAGATTTCATTTTTTTTGTCGCATGTTAGAAGAAATGGAAACTTTTTTTTTTTTTGTCACAAAGTGTAATTTTCCACTTACTTGTGACAAAAAATAATATCTTCTATGAACTCACTATGCCTCTCAGTGAATACTTTGGGATGTCTTCTTTCCAAAATGGGGTCATTTGGGGGTATTTATACTATCCTGGAATTCTAGCCCCTCATGAAACATGTCAGGTGCTCAGAAAACTCAGAGATGCTGGAAAATAGGAAAATTCACTTTTTGCACCATAGTTTGTAAATGCTATAACTTTTACCCAAACCAATAAATATAGGCTGAATGGGGTTTTTTTATCAAAAACATGTTTGTCCACATTTTTCGTGCTGCATGTATACAGAAATTTTACTTTATTTGAAAAATGTCAGCACAGAAAATTAAAAAAATCATTTTTTTGACAAATGTCATGTCTTTTTTGATGAATATAATAAAAAGTAAAAATTGCAGCAGCAATCAAATAGCACCAAAAGAAAGCTTTATTAGTGACAAGAAAAGGAGCCAAGATTCATTTAGGTGGTAGGTTGTATGACCGAGCAATAAACCGTGAAAGCTGCAGTGGTCTGAATGGAAAAAAAGGCTCTGGTCCTTAAGGGGGGTAAAGCCCACGGTCCTCAAGTGGTTAAAGGGACACTGTAGGGGGTCGGGGGAAAATGAGTTGAACTTACCCGGGGGGCTTCTAATGGTCCCCCGCAGTCGATGCTCTGGCCCCGCCTCCGGTTCATTTCTGGAATTTCAGACTTTAAAGTCTGAAAACCACTGCGCCTGCGTTGCCTTGTCCTCACTCCCGCTGATGTCACCAGGAGCATACTGCGCAGGCCCAGTATGGTCTATGCCTGCACAATACGCTCCTGGTAACATCAGCGGGATTGAGGACATGGCAACGCAGGCGCAGTGGTTTTCAGACTTTAAAGTCTGAAATTCCAGAAGTGAACCGGAGGCGGGGCCGGAGCATCGGGGAGTGGCTGCGCGGGCACAGGATGTCTGCGGGGGACCGTTAGAAGCCCCAGGTAAGTTCAACTCATTTTCCCCCGACCCCTCTACAGTATCCCTTTAAAGTGAGTGGGAACCGCATTTTAAAAAAATGAGATAGATACTTACCCAAGTAGAGGGAAGGCTCTAGGTCCTTCCGGCTCCTCTCCTGGTCCCCTCCTTCCAGTGCTGGCTCGCCCGGTAGCAGTATTTGACTAAATTAGTCAAATGCTGCTTTACTTGGCCGAAGGAGGCTTCAGCAGTCCTCAGGGAGCCCGAGTGCTCCTGAAGAAGGGAGGCCCTGTACTGCGCCTGCGCAAGCACGCTCTCTTGCACGCTCACACCTGTGCAGTATGGAGCCGCACGTCTTTGGGAGGACACGGCTCCCGAAGACTTCCAAATACCCTTTCGGCGGGGATTGAAACAGGGGGAGCCAGTACAGGATAGAGAGCACCGAGAGAGGAGACGGAAGGCTCTACACAACCCAGAGCCTTCCCTCTCCTTAGGTAAGTATTTGCTTCATTTTTTTTCCCCATTCACTTTAAAGGGTTTTAAGACTGCAGTCCTTAAGTGGTTAATTCAAAGATTGTTTAGAGCTGTAATTTTTACCTTAACATTTGTCTGCATCAGGTTTTGATGAAATCTTTTCTTAATTGTATAATAAATTATTTCAGTGGGGAAAAAAAATCTATACATCAACTTGAAAAAACAATTGGCGAATATCGCTACCTTTCCTAGCCTTTTTGTGATTATAGAAGTGTGAATGAATTAATAAACTTACGGCAGAAGTCTGAAGATCTCCAGTCTTCGGGCTCTCCTCTATGTAGAATACACTGATGGGAGTACTCGGTAACAGTCTGGCACATACAATCCATTTTATTTGATGTACAACGACATAAGTCTTCTTGACAAGCTTGAATATATGGATCAACTGTAATCATGTCATTGCAATCCTCAAAGCTTGGGCTTTTTAGTATGTTCTCGCACATATTTTGCTAAAGAAAAAAAATAAATAACCGTCAATTTACTAGTAATTGGCCTGAGTTACCAAAATTGATGTTTCATTGTTCTCTTGTGCTAGCGAGACGTCACACAAACGTATTCTTGTAAGTGTGTTTTTTATTAAAGGTTTTGGAGCATCATTCTTAGGCTTGGGACCCACTAGAAGCGCTTGTGGTTTGTAAAGCTCTTGCTCATTTAATTGTATGAGGGATTGAACAAAAAAGAAAATCACATCCCTCAAGTGGGATCACACCCATAGAATTACATTAGCAGGATATTTGCACGCTTCCACCACACCCCACACAGGTGCTCACTCTGATAGATTGACAGACCAAACTGTCATCAAGCGTATGATTCCAGAGCTATCTGGTCTCATTGGCTAAACAGAATACAATCCTCCAAGGGGGTATGTTGTTTCCACCAATTTACTGTCAGCTAAAAAGAGATGAAGTTACATGAGACGGAGTGTGTGTGGGGAGGAAACAACATACCATGGCCATCTGGCCTTATTGGATAAACATGCAATCCTCCAAGGTGTAATGTTTCCATAAACCATGCAAAAAAAAATGCATATATATATATATATATATATATATATATATATATATATATATATATATATATATGAAATTATAAGATGGGCAGCACGGTGGCGTAGTGGTTAGCTCTCTCGCCTTGCAGCGCTGGGTCCCCGGTTCCAATCCCAGCCAGGGCACTATCTGCAAAGAGTTTGTATGGTCTCTCCGTGTCTGCGTGGGTTTCCTCCGGGCACTCCGGTTTCCTCCCACATTCCAAAAACCAGGGCTGTGGAGTCAGAGTCGGAGTCGTGGAGTCGGAGTCGTGGAGTCGGGCAATTTTGGGTGCCTGGAGTCGGAGTCGGAGTCGGGAAAAAATGCTCCGACTCCTAATGAATTTGTAACTGTAATTAAAATAGAAAATATGATAAAATGTTCTATTTCTCAGATAATAGTCATTAAAAATAATGTATTTATACAGTATATATACACAGTAATAGCTATGCTTAGTCCACAAAAATGAAATAAACCAATCAAAATTAGTTACTTGTGCTGCTTCAATAAAGCAGTCCCCGTATTTTTAAGGTCAGATATACATATCTGATTGTGACTGTATATATGATGTGTACACAGGAATCTCTTATATATACTAAATAACATCTATGCTGTAAGAATAAAGCCTGATGTGTAGCTGTGTCACTAATAGAGATGGTCAACGAGATGGAAATAATTCTGCATTGATGCTGATTTATGCAAATGTATGCACTCCCTTTGCTGATGAAATCAAATAATTTGATATGTTATTAAAATTTGGTTTGGTGACTACAAATTAAAAGGTAACTGAGACGGATGAAAAGTAAAGTTTTATACATACCTGGGGCTTCCTCCAGCCCCCTTCAGGCTAATCAGTGCCTCGCTGTCCTCCACCACCCGGATCTTCTGCTATGAGTCCTGGTAATTCAGCCAGTCAGCGCTGTCCGGCCGCATGCCGCTCCCACAGCCAGGAACATTCTGCACCTGCGCAATAGTGCTGCACAGGTGTAGTATGCTCCTGGCGGCGGAGTGTGTGCATGCGCACTACGCCTGACTGGCTCAAGTACCTGGACTCATAGCAGAAGATCCAGGTGGTGGAGGAGGACAACGAGGGACTGATTATCCTGAAGGTGGCTAGAGGAAGCCCCAGGTATGTATAAAACTTTAATTTCATCTGTCTCAGGTTTACTTTGTTACACAGTAGTACTATACTCTACATATGCACTCCCCACAGAGCTGCAGGGAATCCACTGAGAATGCTGTGCACATTGAACACAGAGGTGTTGTCTGTTTACAATCTCCTCATTCCCCTGCAGAGTACCTGCACATCATTCTTACATGTACCCACACTTACATTGCCTAGGGCCTGATAGATGTTCTTTGTTCCGGTCTGTACCTTTTACAAGTATTCTTACCAAGGACTAGTTTTAGTCTAAAGGGAATAAATATAGTAGTCTACATATCCTTCTCACTTCAGTTGTCTTGTAAAATTCCTAAGCGTTGGCAGTTAAGAGACGAATTTCATGTTACATACTTTTAATCAACAAAATTGTAATATGCAAATTAGAGGAGTCGGAGTCGTGGAGTCGGAGTCGGAGGATTTTTGGACCGACTCCACAGCCCTGCCAAAAACATACGGATAAGTTAATTGGCTCCCCCTAAAAAATTGGCCCTAGACTACAGTACTTATACTACATAATATAGACATATGGCAATGGTAGGGATTAGATTGTAAGCTCCTTTGAGGGACAGTTAGTGACAAGATATATATATATATATATATATATATATATATATATATATATATATATATATATATATATATATATATACTGTACAGCGCTGCGTAATATGTCGGCGCTATATAAATACTAAATATTATTAATAATAATAATAAGAGCATGTATTAACATTTTAGTTGTGTCTTGAGTGAGAAAGGGACGGATGCAAGATATATTTTTGAGTTGAAGATGGCAGAAGCTGGTTATGGAGTTAGGATGAGGAAAACAAGAGATAGAAAAATCGAATATTACCCCCAAGCACAGTGCTTTGGGAATTTATGGGAGTGTTATTAACATTTATAGTTACTTCAGGCAGAGAGGTGGCCAGAGAAAAATTATTAGTTCTGTTTTACTGTGTATATATATATATATATATATATATATATATATATATATATATATATATATATATATATATACACACACACACACAGTGGCTTGCAAAAGTATTTGGCCCCCTTGAAGTTTTTCACATTTTGTCACATTACTGCCACAAACATGAATCAATTTTACTGGAATTCCACGTGAAAGACCAATACAAAGTGGTGTACACGTGAGAAGTGGAACGGAAATCATACATGATTCCAAACAATTTTTACAAATAAATAACTGCAAAGTGGGGTGTACGTAATTATTCAGCCCCCTTTGGTCTGAGTGCAGTCAGTTGCTTATAGACATTGCCTGATGAGTGCTAATGACTAAATAGAGTGCACCTGTGTGTAATCTAATGTCAGTACAAATACAGCTGCTCTGTGGCGGCCTCAGAGGTTGTCTAAGAAAATCTTGGGAGCAACAACACCATGAAGTCCGAAGAACACACCAGACAGGTCAGGGATAAAGTTATTGAGAAATGTAAAGCAGGCTTAGGCTACAAAAAGATTTCCAAAGCCTTGAACATCCCACGGAGCACTGTTCAAGTGATCATTTAGAAATGGAAGAAGTATGGCACAACTGTAAACCTACCAAGACAAGGCCGTCCACCTAAACTCACAGGCTGAACAAGGAGAGCGCTGATTAGCGCAATCAAGAGGCCCATGGTGACTCTGGAAGAGCTGCAGAGATCTACAGCTCAAGTTGGGGGAATCTATTTCATAGGACAACTATTATTCATGCACTGCACAAAGTTGGTCTTTATGGAAGGGTGGCAAGTAGAAAGCCATTGTTAACAGAAAAGCATAAGAAGTCCCGTTTGCAGTTTGCCACAAGCCATGTGGGGGACAACGAAAACATGTGGAAGAAGGTGCTCTGGTCAGAAGAGACCAAAATGGAACTTTACGGCCAAAATGCAAAACGCTATGTGTGGCGGCAAACTACACTGCCCATCACTCTGAACACACCATTCCTACTGTCAAATATGGTGGTGGCAGCATCATGCTCTGGGGGTGCTTCTCTTCAGCAGGGACAGGGAAGTTGGTCAGAGTTGATGGGAAGATGGATGGAGCCAAATACAGGGCAATCTTGGAAGAAAACCTCTTGGAGTCTGCAAAACACTTGAGACTGGGGCGGAGGGTCACCTTCCAGCAGGACAACAACCCTGAACATGAAGCCAAGGCAACAATGGAATGGTTTAAAACAAAACATATCCATGTGTTAGAATGGCCCAGTCAAAGTCCAGATCTAAATCCATTCGAGAATATGTGGCAAGATTTGAAAACTGCTGTTCACAAATGCTGTCTATATAATCTGACTGAGCTGGAGCTGTTTTGCAAAGAAGAATGAGCAGGATTTCAGTCTCTAGATGTACAAAGCTGGTAGAGACATACCCTAAAAGACTGGCAGCTGTAATTGCAGCAAAAGGTGGTTCTACAAAGTATTCACTCATGGGGCTGAATAAATACGCACACCCCACTTTGAAGTTCTTTATTTTTAAAAAAATGTTTGGAATCGTATATGATTTTCGCTCCACTTCTCACGTGTACTCCACTTTGTTTTGGTCTTTCATGTGGAATTCCAATAAAATTGATTCATGCTTGTGGCAGTAATGTGACAAAATGTGGAAAACTTCAAGGGGGCCGAATACTTCTGCAAGGCTATATATATATATATATATATATATATATATATATATATATATATATATATATATATATATATATACAGTAAAACAGAACTAATAATTTTTCCACCGTCTCTGGCCACCTCTCTGCCTGAAGTAACTATAAATGTTAATAACACTCCCATAACTTCAGTTCCCAAAGCACTGTGCTTGGGGGGTAATATTCGACTCTTCTCTCTCTTTTATTCCTCATCTTAACTCCATAACCAGCTCCTGCCATCTCCAACTCAAAAAAATATCTTGCATCCGTCCCTTTTTCACTCAAGACACAACCAAAATGTTAATACATATTCTTATAATTTCTCGTCTGGTCTACTGCAACATACTACTTTGTGGACTACCTTCTAACGAACTGGCCCCACTCCAGTTGGTACTGAACTCAGCTGCTCATCTCATTCATCTTTCTTCTCGATCTTCCTCTGCTGACTCTCTCTGTCAAGCTCTTCACTGGCTGCCAATTACACAGAGGATCCAGTTCAAACTCCTAACCCTAACCTACAAAGCTCTCCACAATCTCTCTCCCCACTAATTTCCAGATACAAACCCAATCGCAATCTCAGATCTGCACACGACCTTCTGTTGTCCTCCTCTAGAATCACCTCACATTCACACTTACAAGATTTTGCACGCGCTTCACCCCTTCTCTGGAATGCCCTCGCACAACACATCCGTCACTCGCCAAACTTTGCTTCTTTTAAACGCTCTCTAAAAACTCATTTGTTCCGACAAGCATATGTGCTACCTTCAAGGGAACCTGAACTGAGAAAAAATATTTAAAATAAACACATGAGGTAACTTCAAATGAACATTACATAGTTGCCTTGCCATCAGTTACTCTCAGAAGCTCACCATTTTCTTTTTATTTTGACAATTAATGATCCCTTCCAGTTCTGACAACATTTTGTCAGAACTTAAATATATCAGCTGCTGTCAGTTATAAATCAGTTGCTGACAGTTATAGCTGAGAGGACAACTGAAGTGCCATGTATCCCTATGGATCTAGTGGGCGATGTTACAATTTAACAGTGTGCTGACCAGAAAGCTGTTATGGGGGTAATGGCCATTTTCAAAATGGAGGATGGAGAATTCCATTGATCACAGTGGACAAACAGGACGCAAGAGAGGAGAAGGAGATTGAGGTGTAGACTACACAGGAGGTAAGTATGACCCGTGTATGTTTATTTTGACTTTTAATTTTCAGTTCAGGTTTTTTTAATCCACTTCCCTTTGTCCTAAGACCAAATTGCACTCCTACTAGGTATCCTAAAACACGCTGCCTTTATATATTTTATCGTATACTACTCCTCCTCTTGTTTCCCCCCATTCCCTTTAGATTGTAAGCTCGCAAGGGCAGGGGTCTCTCCCCCTTTTGTGTCTTGGAAATCATTATACATTTTATTCATCATGTTACTTTTATCACTGTCATTACCACTTCTGTATTTTGTATTCTGTATGCTGTATCATTTTTTGTATTTTGTCACTAAGTATGTATCATTAGTGTACACCATTGTCTGTATTTTGTATGTACCCAATGCTTGTTTCATGTATGTACCCCATGTTTGTTTCCTACCTTGTACAGCGCCATGGAATATGTTGGCGGTTTATAAATCAATAATAATAATATATACAGTATATATACATATACAGTGGCTTGCAAAAGTATTCGGCCCCCTTGAAGTTTTCCATATTTTGTCATATTACTGCCACAAACATGAATCAATTTTTTTGGAATTCCATGTGAAAGACCAATACAAAGTGGTGTACACGTGAGAAGTGGAACGACAGTCATACATGATTCCAAACATTTTTTAAAAATAAATAACTGCAAAGTGGGGTGTGCATAATTATTCAGCCCCCTTTGGTCTGAGTGCAGTCAGTTGCCCATAGAGATTGCCTGATGAGTTCTAATGACTAAATAGAGTGCACCTGTGTGTAATCTAATGTCAGTACAAATACAGCTGCTCTGTGACGGCCTCAGAGGTTGTCTAAGAGAATCTTGGGAGCAACAACACCGTGAAGTCCAAAGGACACACCAGACAGGTCAGGGATAAGGTTATTGAGAAATTTAAAGCAGGTTTAGGCTACAAAAAGATTTCCAAAGCCTTGAACATCCCACGGAGCACTGTTCAAGCGATCATTCAGAAATGGAAGGAGTATGGCACAACCGTAAACCTACCAAGACAAGGCCGTCCACCTAAACTCACAGGCTGAACAAGGAGAGCGCTGATCAGAAATGCAGTCAAGAGGCCCATGGAGACTCTGGACGAGCTGCAGAGATCTACAGCTCAGGTGGGGGAATATGTCCATAGGACAACTATTAGTTGTGCACTGCACAAAATTGGCCTTTATGGAAGAGTGGCAAGAAGAAAGCCATTGTTAACAGAAAAGCATAAGAAGTCCCGTTTGCAGTTTTCCACAAGCCATGTGGGGGACACAGCAAACTTGTGGAAGAAGGCGCTCTGGTCAGATAAGACCAAAATGGAACTTTTTGGCCAAAATGCAAAATGCTATGTGTGGCGGAAAATTAACACTGCACATCACTCTGAACACGCCATCCCCACTGTCAAATATGGTGGTGGCTGCATCATGCTCTGGGGGTGCTTCTCTTCAGCAGGGACAGGGAAGCTGGTCAGAGTTGATGGGAAGATGGATAGAGCCAAATACAGGGCAATCTTGGAAGAAAACCACTTGGAGTCTGTAAAAGACTTGAGACTGGGGCGGAGGTTCACCTTCCTGCAGGACAACGACCCTTAACATAAAGCCAGGGCAACAATGGAATGGTTTAAAACAAAACCTATCCATGTGTTAGAATGGCCCAGTCAAAGTCCAGATCTAAATCCATTCGAGAATATGTGGCAAGATCTGAAAACTACTGTTCACCAACGCTGTCCATCTAATCTGACTGAGCTGGAGCTCTTTTGCAAAGAAGAATGGGCAGGATTTCAGTCTCTAGATGTGCAAAGCTGGTAGAGACATACCCTAAAATACTGGCAGCTGTAATTGCAGCAAAAGGTGGTTCTACAAAGAATTGACTCAGGGGGCTGAATAATTACAAATACCCCACAGTATATACACACATATTATGTATATATACCTGTATATACTGTATATAAAAAAAATGCAGATCATTTTTTTTTCTTCCCCGTGTGACTCTTCAGGGCCACTTTAAAATTTTGTCCCACCCCGTGACGTCACACCGCCGCTCTGATTGGCCGCTGGGTCCCCGGAAGAAGAGCGGGGCTATGGGGATCCCGGGGGCCATAAAAAGACTCGGGGAGAGCCGGGGGAGATGCTGGAGTCCCGTTGCGCAGCAGCGATCGGGCGGGACTCCTAAACAGTAAGGGAATTCCCTAGCCCGACTTGAGCTCTGTCTTACCACTCGCAGCTCATCTTACCGCCAGGGAGGTTAAACCAAAACAGTTACACTCAACTTGAATACATGTATGTACAGTAAGGGAGCATACAAAAGATCATGTGCAATACAGGTAAACTTGCCATTCCTGCATGCATAAGGAAACCACCGGCTCCGTCCTCCTCACATGCACCTCACGTAACTTCATCTCACTACTGCTGTCTAGCGGCAGGGCCTGTCGTACAAGTATTCATGTTGAGTGTAGTGGGTTCCGGGCCTTAATTTCTATGCTAGATATAGGTTTTTAGTAAGAGGGCTTTTCGTTCTCGGAACCCCTCACAATGGCCGTGATTGACCAAACTGCAGTAAGATTGCAGTTAACAGGTAGCAGCACATGTCAATTTTACTGGTACTAACATCAGTGAGTACAGCCCGTTAAACCTATTGGCAGTAGAGATGGCCCGAACATTCCTGTGTGCATAAGGAAACCACCGCCTCCGTTCTCCCCATATGCACCTCACATAACTTTGTCTCACTACTGCCTCCTAGTGGCAGGGACTACCGTACATGTATTCATGTTGACTGTTGCAGTTTTTGTTTTTAGCTGACATTAAATTGGTTTAAAGTGGTTTTACTCTATTTGAGGCATTTTTGCATGGTTTATCGAAACAACATATCACCGTGGAGGATTGCATGCTGTTTTGCCAGAGTCGTTCGTCGTTCCTGCAGAGCGGGTGCTGGCAGCCTCCCCACTCTGCTTTCCCTAGCGCGACAAATGACTCTCGGGGACATACATGGTCCCCGCCGGCTGCCAGGCAGGGGGGAGGAGAGAGAGCTGAAGCCTGGCGGCTTCATTCTGCTACATTTGCCGCCGGCTTCATTTCATTAAATTAAAGTAACTTTTCATACATTTGGCTGCAGCGAGACGGCCGGAAAATACATTCACCTTAACAGGAATCGTTTCATTTCTAACACTGGCCGCAGCGCATTGGCTGGCCAGAACGCGAAGTGGCCAAACTTCGGGTTCTGTCCGTAACATATTCATCAAGCATCACACACTGTTTTTTACATCACATCAGTGTCATATTGTGGACTGAGTGCCAAAACGCTGTTCCTCATATTATTGTTGCATTGGACTTAGCACCTTTGCTTTTTCTAGGCTACTTTGTAGGATTTGTAGTGCACGTACTTTTTTTTATTACATTAGCAAGAGCTTTTCAAATCACAAGCACTTTCAAAAAGCTTAGAAAAGCGCTGCTAGTGGGTTCCGGGCCTTAATTTCTATGCTAGATATAGTTTTTTAGTAAGAGGGCTTTTCGTTCTCTGAACCCCTCACAATGGCCATGATTGACCAAACTGCAGTAGATTGCCGTTCGCAGGTATCACATGTCAATTTTACTGGTACTAACATCAGGTAGTACAGTCCGTTAACCTATTGGCACAACGCGAGTTACATGGCTAATGCACACAATGCTATGATATTGCACAGCATAAAAACACACATTATCATAGCAACGCGCACATTACCACAGTATCGCACTTGGTTCTACTAGGTTAACACACATGCTCCGCCAGTGTTAGTACTGGGAAAATCGTGTCACAGTTTGGTGAATAAGGGGCATGATTCTAGTATTTCTTAGTTACCATGACTTATCTGGTTTCTCTGCTGATGGCTTGAGATTTCGATCAAATTGCAGATTTAGTAAATTAGGCCTAAGCAAAGTGAAAATAGTAGAACCAGAAATACCCAGGGGATATATCCTATTGCCCATTGAAGTACAAGACACTATACATTTTAAAATTTCAAACCATAGTGTAAAAATAAAGTGTATAGGAAGAGTTGAGGGAACAACATGAGAATGAGAAAGTCAGGGTACTCCACCCCACTGCTCGCTGGGACCCTCTTCTTTACGGCCGCATTCCCATCCGTGTGTGTCAGTGCATCTGCATTGCGCAGGCTGCGTAGCAGCCTAGAGCAACTCTTGCACAAAGGAAAAAGCCACACAGGAGGGGCTCCTTGCTACTGTGCAACTGCTGGCTGTACTTGCACCTGAACAGTGCAATCACACTCGAACATGGATGGTGGCGCAGCAGCTGCGAGAACTTATTTGACAACTCTTGTCAAATATGTTCAGATGGTCCCAGCGCTGGATCTGTGGGCACCAGGAGGATCCAGGAAGCCTCTGGACTATCCAAAGACTTCCCTCTACACAGGTAAATTTTCAATGTTATATTTTTTTCTGGCTTTAGGTACACTTTAAAAGTCATGTAAATAGGTATATGTAAAACGTTTACAGGTTCTTGTAAGAATTAGAGTTGGGCCGAACGGTTCGCCTGCGAACGGTTCCATGCGAACTTCAGTGGTTCGCGTTCGCGTCCCGCAAGCGAAGTTTTGCGGAAGTTTGGTTTGCCCCATAATGCACCATGAGGGTCAACTTTGACCCTCTACATCACAGTCAGCAGGCCCAGTGTAGCCAATTAGGCTACACTAGCCCCTGGAGCCACTCCCCTTCTAATAAAAGGCAGGCAGCGGCGGCCATTAAGCTCACTCGTGTGCCTGCGTTAGTGAGAGTAGGGCGAGCTGCTGCAGACTGTCTCTCATAGGGAAAGATTAGTTAGGCTTAGCTTGTTCCTGGCTGCATACCTGTTCTGTTCAGTGAGCCCACCATACCTGTTCTGTTCAGTGAGCCCACTGGATACCTGCATACCTGTTCAGTGAACCTGCCACTGCATACCTGTTCTGTGAACCCACCACTGCATACCTGTACTGTGAACCCACCACTGCATACCTGTTCAGTGAACCCACCACTGCATACCTGTTCAGTGAACCCACCACTGCATACCTGTTCAGTGAACCCACCACTGCATACCTGTTCAGTGAACCCACCACTGCATACCTGTTCAGTGAACCTGCCACTTCATACCTGTTCTGTGAACCCACCACTGCATACCTGTTCAGTGAACCCACCACTGCATACCTGTTCTGTTCAGTGAACCCACCACTGCATACCTGTTGTGCTCAGTGAACCCGCCACTGTATACCTGTTCTGTTCAGTGAACCTGCCACTGTATACCTGTTCTGTTCAGTGAACCCGCCACTGTATACCTGTTCTGTTCAGTGAACCTGCCACTGTATACCTGTTCTGTTCAGTGAACCCGCCACTGTATACCTGTTCTGTGAACCTGCCACTGCATACCTGTTCTGTGAACCCACCACTGCATACCTGTTGTGTTCAGTGAACCCGCCACTGTATACCTGTTCAGTGAACCTGCCACTGCATACCTGTTCTGTGAACCTGCCACTGCATACCTGTTGTGTTCAGTGAACCCGCCACTGCATACCTGTTCTGTTCGCACACACAGCATCTCTGCCAGCACGCCGTGTGACTGGTTGCCTGGCCTGCCCCAAGAAGACTAAGTCGCTCCCAGTCCCTCCACACAGCATGTCTGCCTGCAGGCCGCTTGACTACCTTCTCCGCCACCACCAACAGGGTCCGGGACTCCAGGCAGATTGCTGAATTTTTTAGGCCGCTGCTAGCAGCGGCCGCTGTAATAATTTTTCTGGTGCGTGTACATGACTGCCTAATTTTTCTGGCTGCACTGCGGGCAGCTGCAACAACAAAAGAAAAGGCATGTACATGCGCCCTTTCCCCTTCGTGATCATTATTACCTTGCCGTGGTGAAGGGGCTTGCGTATCACAATGAAGCAATGACCGGCGCCTAGATGAGTGTCTCGGGGGGCACACCCACGATAATAAGGTCGTTGCCTCATTGTGGTCAGACCAAATTTGATCAGCTGGACAGTCACTGTTCTGTCATTCAGCTACATCAGCCAGGCGACCATATGGGCTGTAAAGCCACCAAAACCTGCACTCTCGCCATGGTGCGCACCAGTCCAGCACGGCCGTCACTACACAAACAGCTGTTTGCGGTGCGTTACACGGTGAGTTTGGTGTGTCAGTGTGAAGCAGTACCTTAATTACACTACCTGATTGATGTATACACATGCAAGATGTTTTAAAGCACTTTAGGCCTGTCATTTAGCATTCAATGTGATTTCTGCCCTTAAAACGCTGCTTTGCGTCAAATCCAGATTTTTCCCGGGGACTTTTGACATGTATCCCACTCCTCCACCTGGGGGTCCAGGTGTTAGACCCCTTGAAACATCTTTTCCCTCACTTTTGTGGCCAGCATAATTTTTTTTTTCAAAGTTCGCATCCCCATTGAAGTCTATTGCGGTTCGCGAACTTTTCCGCGAACCAAACCTTACGCGAAAGTTCGCGAACCCGGTTCGCGAACCTAAAATCGGAGGTTCGCCCCACTCTAGTAAAAATGTGGTATGTGCTTGAATTTGTTCTTCCACTACATCCCAGAGACTCTCAGTCAGCGAATGCTTTAATTATAGCACATGTAGATTTGGGCACAGCCACCACCATAGGCTGTAATAGAAATTACAGCTATAGCAGCGCACACAAAGTAACCCGGCGCTGTCAGAAGACGAAACTGAAGTTACTTTTAAAACACAATAATTTGGCTTCCAGCAATTGCTGGAATCCGAATTGTTTCATTCCCCACCATCCATGGTGGCCTGGAGGGGGAATAGTATTTAGCACGGCCGGGAACTTGCGCAGCAGCAGGATCAGCCATATACCGGCTGTATCCTGCGCCCAAGTCTCCCGGCGCCAATTTTATATGTATCCCCATATGCAACAAGCTGCACTGTGCTGTGTGCTCTGACAACTCTTTCTCTAAGGCCTGGTGCACACCAAAAACCGCTAGCAGATCCGCAAAATGATAGCAGATTTTGAAGCGCTTTTTCTTATTTTTCTGTAGCGTTTCAGCTAGCATTTTGTGGTTTTGCGAAGCGTTCTTGGTGTAGTAGATTTCAGATATTGTTACAGTAAAGCTGTTACTGAACAGCTTCTGTAACAAAAACGCCTGCAAAACCGCTCTGAACTGCCGTTTTTCAGAGCGGGTTGCGTTTTTCCTATACTTTGCATTGGAGGCAGAAACGCCTCCACAATCCAAAATCTGCAGCAGCCCGGGAGTATGCGTTTCTGCAAAACGCCTCCCGCTCTGGTGTGCACCAGCCCATTGAAATACATCACTCAAGCATTTCCACATCCACAAGTGGATCGAGACACGCTGCCGAACCGCTCTGGTGTGCACTAGGCCTAAGAGCTAGCACCAAGTTTTTCAGCACTTTTTACTGCCGTTCGTTTTCTGTGGGATCATGCCAGGTGTGCTAGATTTCACTCTGTGACGGGCTCCATTGAGCCTTGGTATCTGTCACCCTCCCGCCAGTTCCTTCTTTGGCCACTTATGTTAGGTAGTAACCTCTGCACAGTGTGAACAGTACTTAAAGAGAGTCTGAAGCCATAATAAAAATGGCTTTTTTCCTTATATATAGCAGGGGCATGTGTGCCCCTGCTAAAGCGCCGCTATCCCACAGCTAAACGAGGGTCCTTTCCCCTCCAAATCCCCCCTGTGCTGCACGGGGAGCGCTTCCGTGTGAGGCGGGGCTATGAGCTGCAGCCCTGCCTCACACGTGTCTATCAGCGGCGGATCTCCACCTCTCCCCCGCCCCTCAGTCTTCCTTCACTGAGAGGGGCGGGGGAGAGACGGAGATCAGCCGCTGATAAACGCGTGTGAGGCAGGGCTGCAGCTCATAGCCTTGCCTCACAAGGAAGCGCACAGGGGTAGCAAAATCTACGACCAAGTTGGTCGTGATTTTGCAGGGGGGGATTTGGAGGGGAAAGGATCCTCGTTCAGCTGCGGGATAGCGGCGTTTTAGCAGGGGCCCACATGCCCCCGCTATATACAGTATAAGGAAAAAAGCCATTTTTATTATGGCTTCAGACTCTCTTTAAAACCTCTAACTTTGGATATGCTCTTACCTAGCCATCAACATTTGGCCCTTGTTGAAGTTGCTCAGATCCTTACGCTTGCTGATTTTTCATTCTTACATCACATTACTTTCAAGAAGTAACTGTTTGTTTGCTGCTCAACATATTACAGTCCATGATACGTGTCATTGCAATGAGATAATCAAGGTTATTCATTTCATCTGTCAGTGGTTTTAATGGTGGGATGACTGGTATATGTATGGGTCTGTAGAAATAACATTTTTTACTACTACATACGATATATTCTTCATGTCACATACTCACTTGAATTTTGCATTGTTAATTTTAAGTGTGGTATGCTTTTGTAGCAATTTTTATGTCCAACGCAAGTATCTGTGGAGGTATGAAAATGTCTTTTGCTTAGGAATTTGCCCTAAAAAAAATATCTCTTTTCTCCCACTTCACCACTAAGGGTTTTTTACCCCAATGGACTAGAGCAATTTTCACCTGTCAGTACGCCTCCCTTGCATTCACCAATAACTTGATCACTACTTATCACTCCAAAATAATCTATACCATGTTTTTTGCAACAAATTTTGAGGGTGATTTTTGTTTTCAGTAAGCACTTTACGTTTTATTTATTTGAAAGGGAAAACAATGGAAAAAATACATTATTTCTCTAATTCCATCCCCTATAGTTTTAAGATTAACAAAGCTACTGTAAAAAAACAAAAAAAACCACACATTTTATTTTTCCATTTATCCAAGTTATTACAACGTTTCAGTTATGTTCCTAGTACAGTGTATGGGGACAATTTGTTATTTTGAAATAAAGATGTATTTTTTTCTTTTATGCATCTTTTTGCACCCCCGAAAAATAATTATAAACCCTTACTTGATAAAATATCCTTGATATACCTTTATGACATGCATAGTAAAAAACTGAGTCTCCAATATAACTATTTATGTATACTATAATGTATTTTTTTTTAAATACACATAACACGAGTTTTTTATTTTGGTAACTATGGGGGCCAGGGGAGGGGGGGAAGAAGGGTTTAATGTATTTTATATACATAACCTTAAGATGTCTAAACAGAATCCAAAGCACACAGGCAGTGTTACTGGAAAGATCCTTGTCTTCTCATTGAAGCCATGATCTTTTCATTGCAGGCACTGTGCTTGGCTCAGGGAACATATGCCGTTCACCAATCAAAAATGTGTCAGTTGCAGTGGGAACTTGTGTGTACACATCTGTGCCTTGGAACGTTTTAAAACATCTGTTTGTTGTTAACAGAGGCAAGCTAGACATTTTAATACCAACAGTGGTCAGGTAGATTGGTAGATCAGGTAGGTTATAAAGTAAGAAGGTAGGTGTAAAATGTCAGAAAGAATGCCAAATTAAACTTCCAATTCAACTATTTTTCCAGTTCCCTGCACTTAGGCATGTTCTAATCTACACTACCAATTTTTCACAGGTAATTTAAACGTCTGTGTTTTTACAATAGATTTAATCAAAGATGGTTCTGCTCATCAATTCAAAGGTATCCTTTATGAAAAATGAATTTAATATAAACCTGTCCAAAATACAACCCCTTCAAAAAGAAAAATAAGAACATGGAGGGTTGGACTGGAATGAAGATGATTGTCATGAATCCTTGGAGACTGTGGCAGGCTTACCCAACTGTTTATTCTCCATCAATCCTATCTCACACCAACTACGCTTTAGAAATGTTCAATTATTAATAATTTGGGCTGTCCAAAATATGGTGGTGACAAATCCTCTGTTCTTCACCTACTTTGGTTATTTTCCCCTATAAAGGATTTCTGGAGACAAGTCATGGCTTTGATCCACTGCAATATGGAAATACCAGTTTCTTTAGAAACCAAAATCTGTCTAATGCCAGAAGACATTCCCAAGACTCCCCAAAAATAACATCTGAAACTTTGCTCACTGCTAGACTAGTTATTGCCAGTAAATTAATTTCCTCCAATAAGCCAACTCATCAACAATGAATAAAAAAAAAACATTAATCTAGACCTCTATAAAAAATAATCTATGTACATAGAGTAATAGGAATAAATATCACAAAAACTGGGACAATTGGTTAAATGAATAACCCCACTGAATGCTGCCCTTTTACTCGCTTGAAAGATCTACCTATTTTAAAGGACTACTATTGCGAAAAATTCTAAAATTCCAAAATGCATGTGTAGAAAAGAACAGTTTTTCCAAAATAAAATGCAGCATTATTTTTTTCTCATGTTGTTGCCACTTGTCTGTCAGATTTATAAATGTATGCACTCCAATTAATACTTACTGCTGTATACAAATATTCTTACTACTCTTATTACCCACTTTTTCTCTTTATTGTTCATTAAAATGCTTGAATACAAAAAAAAAAAAAAAAAATCAGTCAAAAACAACTAGCCCAATTTGGGATTTGCCAATTAGAGATGAAGACCCATATGCAATTAACTTTTTTTTTCTCCTAGGAGATATTTTTATACCTTGGCAATACAATGCGCTTTAAGCTATCAACATGCAAGATAAAACTCAAAATAATTGTAACAATACTTTTCCCCCTATTTTTTTCAATTGTAACGTGCTGAAAAGTTGTTTTTTTTTAAAAGTTGAAAAATTATCTCCTAGAAGAAAACTCAGGAGAAAAAGAAAATTGTGTATGGTCCCTAGGCCCATAGGCAATTAAAGCGGACCCAAACATTTTTTTTAATTCAAAATATTTAGTTGCACCACTCTGACACATACAAAGATAAATAAACACTCCTTCCAGCCTATGAGCATTTCAGTGCATGTTTTTCACCCTCCTCTTTTCATAACTAGGGTTATACTGGGGGCAGCCATTAGCAATTCCTCCATTGTCGGACACCACCTACTGCACCAGTTTGCCGGATTTTGTCCCGGCAATATAGAAGGAAGGGAGGGGTTCCTCCAATAAATGTAAAATATTTTATATTTGTCATTATGCAGCTGAAAAAAGGCTGCTATTTATTATTATAATTTAGAAAATAGATTTTATGTCTGAAATCTTGTATTTTTAATTTGGGTCCACTTTAAGATTTTCCTCCAGGTTTTCTCCTAGGAGATAATTTTTCATCTTCTATTTAAAATAACTTTTCAGCACTCTGCAATTGAAAAAGTAGGTGAAAAAGTACTGTCAAAATTATTTTGAGTATTTTCTTGCTTGCTGGTAGTTTAAAAGGTATTTTATTAAAGGACTTACGAGGCCAAGTCCATCAAAAAAAATAAAAAAAAGTTAGCTACCTTGCTCAGCTTGTAAGGCACGGAGGACGCCGTCCGCGCCCTCCGTGCCATTCCGTCTGGTCCCCGCCGCTGCACAGCCCCCCGAACGGTCCCCGACCGCGCGGCCCGGGTCGGGCTCCCCAGCCCTTACCAAGATGGCCGGCGGAGATGGCCGCGGCTGCGCAGTCCGCATAGCCGCCAGTGCGGCTGCGCAGCTCTAAGGCCAACCCCCCGATCCACGCAACAGTAGCGTGGATCGGGGGGTTGGCCTTAGAGCTGCGCAGCCGCACTCGCGGCTATGCGGACTGCGCAGCCGCGGCCAGCTCCGCCGGCCATCTTGGTACAGGCTGGGGAGCCCGACCCGGGCCGCGCGGTCGGGGACCGTTCGGGGGGCTGTGCAGCGGCGGGGACCAGGCGGAACGGCACGGAGGGCGCGGACGGCGTCCTCCGTGCCTTACAAGCTGAGCAAGGTAGCTAACTTTTTTTTATTTTTTTGGATGGACTTGGCCTCGTAAGTCCTTTAACAGTTATTTTTTAAAAAGTTGAAGAAAACTTATTCAATTAACTTTTTCACCTAAGTTTACTCCTAAGAGATAATTTTTCATCTTCTATTTAAAATAATTTTACAACAGTCATTAAATTGGAAAAGTACCAAAAAGTAGGTGAAAAGTACTGCCACAATTATTTTCTTGCTTGCTGGTGGCTTAAAAGGCATTTTATTGATAAGATGTGAAAATATCACCTAGGAGAAAAGTCAGGAGAAAAGGAGAATTGCATATGGCCCCTAGGCAAACTTTGGGTAAACTACGATCTGCAGACCATATCTGGCTCATATGTCCAGTGAATCCGGCCCGCCGCTGGGCAGTCGGATTCCTGTCCTTTCTCCATCCCTCCCTGCAGAGTTGCGAGCAGGTGATAGGGAGAGGGTTAACTCACAGAATTGCTGCTTCCAGCCTCCGGTCTCGATGGCCACAGTGGCATCACGTGACGTCCTGACGGCGTGTCACCCAGCTGTGGCCATGGAGACCCAACATTGGAAGTGACTGTTAGGTGAGTTAACTCTCTCCCTATTGCCCACTTGCAACTCTGCAGGGAGGGAGGGAGGAAAGGAAAAGGAGAATTGCGGCCCGGGCCGCTTAACCTCCTTAGTGGTAACCCCGTGTGTGACACGGGGTAAGCCGCCGGAGGGTGCCACTCAGGCCCTGCTGGCCCGATTTACATAATTTTTTTTTTGCTGGACGCAGCTAGCACTTTGCTAGCTGCGCCAGCACACTGATTGCCGCCACCCCGCGCCCGATCGCCGCTATCTGTTGCGGCGCGCGCCCCCCCCCCAGACCCCGTGCGCTGCCTGGCCAATCAGTGCCAGGCAGCGCCGAGGGGTGGATCGGGACTCCCAATGACGTCACGACGTTGCTGACGTCGGTGACGTCATCCCGCCCCGTCGCCATGGCGACGGGGAAGCCCTCCAGGAAATCCCGTTCTTTGAACGGGATTTCCTGATCGGAGATCGCCGAAGGCGATCGAAGCGGGCGGGGGGATGCCGCTGAGCAGCGGCTATCATGTAGCCAGCCCTGGGCTCGCTACATGATTTAAAAAAAAAAAAAAAAAGCAACTGCTGTTCTGCCTCCTGGCGGAATGTTTCATACCGCCAGGAGGGTTAAAGCTTTTCCAGGCCTGTAATAGGCCCTTTATTTTATTCACTTTTTCTCCTACGTTTTCTCCTAGGAGATTTTCCATTTAAAAGAACTTTACAGCACTCTTGCACAGCTGGACAGTGACATATTTTTCTAGAAACGTCTACAGCACTCTGCGATTGAAATAATACCAACAGTATTTTCTTGCTTGATGGTGGCTTAAAGGGCATGTTTTTTATAAGGTGTGAAAATATCCCCTAGGATCTGGCTACAAAGGAATCAGACCAATCATAGTTGACAATTAAAAGGTGCTTTTAGAATGTAATGAGTGTACTATATTTAATGTGTAAAAGACTATCAAGACAATCAATGGTCAAATAAATATGTAACTTAAACAGTAAGCTGAATAGAAATTAGTAATTTGCTAAAATTGTTGCAGAAGAGATTTGTACTTATGGATCTCTACTTCTGGATGCATTACTTCATGATGTCACAGTGAGATGTACAAAGATATTTGCTTATCTCTCCACAACATAACTCCTTATGATTGACTTTAAAACAGGCCTGAAATGGCATAGAGAAGTGTAAAAGGGTTGCAAGACACTATGTGGAGCACAGTTATTTGTTATAAGTCAAATGGCTTCTGGTTTTAGGTGTAAGATGGCAAGTAGGTCATTTATGATATCATAAATGACCTATCTATGATGAATCTAGAATCATTATTCTTAATTACTTGAAATATTATGTCCACAATGCACAGTTTCAAGTAATTAAGAATGTTTTAATTACTTGAAACATTATGTCCACAATGCACAGTTTCTCTTAAAATAGAGCTTTTCTATTGCATTCCTATTATATGCATAGTCCCTAATCCATGTAGGGTTAAACCCAGGGGCGTAGCAATAGGGGGTGCAGAGGTAGCCACCGCATCGGGGCCCTTGGGCCAGAGGGGCCCCGAAGGGCCCTCCCTCAACTACAGTATTAGCTCTCTATTGGCCTTGTGCTGGTAAAAATCACTTCTATAGATACTCTGAATAGTAGTGATCACTAACAAACTGTTCCCCATCCCCTTCTTGCACCTCTGACACTGGGGTTGCCATTGGTAGGTTTTGGTGCACCGTATCAATTGTTATGTATAGAGTGCAGGGGGGCCCCTTTGTAAAACCTGCATCGGGGCCCGCAGCTCATTAGCTACGCCACTGGTTAAACCAAGTTATGTACACCCCTCCTCTGTGTGCAAAAATCTGCACAGATGAAGTTTCCACAACTCCACAATTTGTATTTCCTGTATGTGCATTAAAGGAAAACTTAAGTCAAATAAAAAAAATGACATTTACTCACCTGGGGCATCCCTCAGCACCCCGAAGCTGGATGGTGCCCTCGCAACCCCGCTCCGATCGTCCTGTCCCCGCCGGCGGCTACTTCCGGTTCGGCGACAGCCGCCGACAGGCTGGGAACGCGGCTGATTTTCCGCGTTCCCAGCCGCTGCTATCACCCTCTATGCTGCTATAGCGTATATATAAACGCTATAGCAGCATAGAGGGTGATAGCAGCGGCTGGGAAAGCGGAAAATCAGCCGCGTTCCCAGCCTGTCGGCGGCTGTCGCCGAACCGGAAGTAGCCGCCGGCGGGGACAGGACGATCGGAGCTGGGCTGCGAGGGCACTATCCAGCTTCGGGGTGCTGAGGGATGCCCCAGGTGAGTAAATGTCATTTTTTTTTTTTGACTTAAGTTTTCCTTTAATGCCTATGTTGTTGACTTCGGTACAGAGCATTATTTTAACTCTATACTTACATCTTCCGGAGAACAGCCACTCAATTCTGGTATCTCTACCTCTGGACATTGCTCATCTGGATCTCCTGCTTCTTGGGAGTTTGCATAGTCAAGCCACGAAGAAAACCCTGAGAGGAATGTCAGGATTCTCTTTGTAAATCATTCAAAAATTCAACACATACACCATGTAAAATAACAGATACATCTATGTAACATATTAGACAGATGAGAATGAATAGATAAATTGCAAGATATACATTATGTAGGTTGAATTTTACAAAACTGTTTTTTCTACCTATATAATTTGTTTGGCCAACACGGTACAGAATTTTTTTTGCTACAATCATCATACAGATAGACATTAAAAATGCTAAATATTGAGATAAAAAATATGGACTAATATGCAATTCAGTTTTTCATCTGAGTTTTATCCTTGGTTATAATTTTCACACCTTGGCCCATATTCAATTAACCCCCCTAACATTCATTTTCTGCAGGTTTTCTGTGCAAAAAGTGGTTCAATTAATTTTCATGACATTTTTGCTTGCAACTTACTAAAATACGTCAAGCAAGGGTCCAAGGGTCTAGTATTCATTTTGAGTATAATAAAAGTTTCAAAACAAAATGTCTAAAAATTAAATTAAAATATCTAAAATAAACTTTTTTATTCACAAATCAAAAAATCCTCCTCAAATATGGATGAAGAAATAAATCTACAGATGCAGAAATTAGTAGGAGGGGGTGTTGTCCATTGAGGGAAGGAGGGATAGCTTATTGGCTGCCCTGTGTCTGCCAACTCTGGGGTGAGGGGTACATTTTTGGCTCCATGATGATGTATGGGGGGGCTGATCAAATGCATCATGTGTTCGCCGGGGGTGAACAGGCGAACGCCAGATGATTGCCAGGAACAGTCCCCTGGCGAACAGTTTGTGCCCATTCTGATGTCAATAGGCAGTTGAGAAGTACCACCTTGCACCTGTATTAATGGTACCCTATCATTAAAGGATGTTGTTTTGTTGGTAAAGGTGAAAAATAATGAACCTCATACCTTTTATAAATTAGTATATTAATATTGCAAAGAAAGGGGGAAAAATGAGTTTGTAACTAAATTTTACATCTCTTCTCATAATGTTAATTTTGTTCCATGAGATGTGAAATGAATTTAAATATTACTTGTGTTGTGAGCTGAATTAGCATGCGGCTGGACTTATTCCTATCCTATAAATCAACTTTGGGGGGAAATGTGACAAACCGCGCTTATGTGGGAAATAATACCAAGCCTGTCCCTTAAAGAGACACTGAAGCGAAAAAAATGATGATATTATGATTTGTATGTGTAGCACAGCTAAGAAATAAAACATCAAGATCAGATACATCAGTGTAATTGTTTCCAGTCCAGTTGTTATCTCTATGCAAACAAGCCATTAAGCTCTCTGACTAAGTTAGTCGTGGAGAGGGCTGTTATCTGACTTTTATTATCTCAACTGTTCCTGGACTATTTACTTTTCCTCTGCTAAAGGAGAGGTCATTACTTCACAGACTGCTCTGAAAGACTCATTTTGAATGCTGAGTGTTGTGTAATCTGCACATATTATAGAATGATGCAATGTTAGAAAAAACACTATATACCTGAAAATAAAAAGTATGAGAATATTTTCTTTGCTGCTAATCTTCTAGTAATTATTCATAGTACACAACCAATTCACTATATCATTTTTTTTTTTTGCTTCAGTGTCTCTTTAAAGTCTCATCCTTCCCTTATTGTATCTACATTGAAAAGTAATGACATAATTACAGAATTAAAAATGTTGGTAATTACATAATTAAATTAAAAATGTTACGATATTTATATTTTTCTTTAGAAAAACATCCAATTACTTGACGCAAGAAATATTGTGATATATAATATATACTGTGTGTACACACACATACATACACATACAGAGTGGTCCAAAAGATAATAAGGCCGTTGCTTCATTGTGGACAGACCAAATTCGATCAGCTGGGCAGTCACTGTTCTGTCATTGAGGTACCTCAGCCCGGCGACCATATGGGCTTGAAAACTGCTATCCCCTGCACTGTCGCCATGGTGCGCACCAGTCCAGCACGGCCGTCACTACACAAATAGCTGTTTGCGGTGCTTTACACAGTGAATTTGGTGTGTCAGTGTGAAGCAGTACACTAATTACACTACCTGATTGATGTATACACATGCACAATGTTTTAAAGCACTTTAGGCCTCCAATTTAGTATGCAATGTGATTTCTGCCCTTAAAACGCTGCTGTGCGTCAAATCTAGATTTTACCCGGGGACTTTTGGTGTGTATTCCACTCCGCCATGCCGCCCTCCAGGTGTTAGAGCCCCTTGAAACATCTTTTCCATCACTTTTGTGGCCAGCATAAATGTTTCTAGTTTTCAAAATTCGACACCCCTTTGAAGTCTATTGCGGTTCGCAAAAGTTTGCGCAAACCGAACGTTTGCGGAAGTTCGCGTTCGAGGTTCGCGAACCAGAAATTGGAGGTTCGAGCCATCTCTATTGGCTAGTATATGGGTTTCCTGGCAGATCGGCTGTTGAATGAGCAATTGCTGCTTGCTAACTGTGCAGTTTAAAGTACGACTGTAACGAAAGAGATACGGAGGCTGCCATTTTTATTTCCTTTTAAATACCAGTTGCCTGGCAGCCCTGCTGGTCTATTTGCCTGCAGTAGTGTCTGAATCACACCAGAGACAAGCATACAAATAATCTTAAATAATGTCAGAAACACCTGATATGCTGCATGCTTCTTCAGGGCAGGGGCAGACTGACAACTCATGGGGCCCCCGGGTAATAGGAGATTATTGGGCCCCGTACATCCTCAAGCCACACCCACTTGTGCAGAGGAAGATGTAGGTGCCTCCAATATAGGGAGCCAGTACAGTTACCCCCAGTATAGATTAGATAGGTAGGTGCCCCGAATATATGTTAGATAGGTAGGTGCCCCCAGTATGCGTTAGATAGGTAGGTGCCCCACATATAGGTTAGATAGGTAGGTGCCCCCAGTATGCGTTAGATAGGTAGGTGCCCCACATATAGGTTAGATAGGTAGGTGCCCCCAGTATGCGTTAGATAGGTAGGTGCCCCTGGTATAGGTTAGATAGGTAGGTGCCCCACATATAGGTTAGATAGGTAGGTGCCCCCAGTATGCGTTAGATAGGTAGGTGCCCCTAGTATAGGTTAGATAGGTAGGTGTCCCTAGTATAGGTTAGATAGGTAGGTTCCCCCAGTATAGGTTAGCTAGGTAGTTGCTCACTTATATATGTTAGATAGGTAGATGCCCTCTCAATATAGGATAGATAGGTAGGTGCCCACGGTATAGGTTAGAGAGGTAGGTGCCCACGGTATTGGTTAGATAGGTGCCTGCAGTATAGGTTAGATAGGTAGGTGCCCCGCAGCGTCAGAGGGAGCGGGCATAGCTGCCTGTGACAACTCACCTTCCACCGCCGATCCCCTGCAGCCTCTATCTTCTTCCTGTCCCAGCATCTGTTGCATTGGTAACAGCACCCCCAGTGATGATGTGGTCACGTCATTACAGGGAGGTGCTGTAACCAGTGTGATGGATGCCGGGGAGAAAGGAAGAAGATAGAGACTGCGGGGATTGGTAGTGGAAGAGGAGTTGTCACAGCTATGCCCGCTCCCCCCACCGCTGTGCCCACCCTCCCTGCCTCTCAATCGTGCCAGGGGCGGGCCCCCTACTGACCACGGGCCCTTAGTCCATGCCCGAGAGCCCTAATGGTCAGTCCACCTCTTCTCCAGGGTCTATGACTAAAAGTATAAGAGGTAGAGAGGATCAGCAGGATAGCCAGGCAACTGGTGTGTTTAAAATAAAAGAAATATGGCAGCCTCCATATCCCTCGCATTATAGTTGTCCTTTAGCTGTCAACTGGCCGCAGTGTGCATAATTGGATCCTTTGTTTAGTATATACAGGATGGTATGTTACTGAACCTGTTCTGATATCAGACTATTTACATTTTCACTTTCCTCATTGATGAGGAACTGTTTCGCAAGCTGCAGATTAAGGAAACTTTAACACTGGTGTCACATTTTAGCATTTCCCTGTCTTTTCCATTGCTGGGTGAGTGATGGGGTAATATTGGCAAAAAACGTAGACACAGGTTTTCAATGGCATGATCCCTGGAGACTGTTTGGCCACCATTGCATTCAGAGAATTCTGCTGGCAGAATTTTCTTTTTGTTTCTCATTGAAGAGACACTGAAGCGAAAAAAAAATAAAAATGATGATATAATGATTTGTATGTGTAGTACAGCTAGAAATAAAACATTATGAGCAGAGACATAAGTCTAATTGTTTCCAGTACAGGAAGAGTTAAGAAACTCCAGCTGTTATCTCTATGCAAAAAAACCATTAAGCTCCACGACTTTCAAAGTCGCAGAGATGTCTGTCTTCTGAAGTTTACCATTTCAGCTGTCAGTCAAGGATTTTATTTTTCTCTACCAGAGGACAGGTCAATAGTTCACAAGACTGCTCTGTAAAAACATTTATAACGCGGAGTAGCGTGGAAACTGCAAATATTAAAGAATGATGCATTAGTTACATAGTTACATAGTTACTTGGGTTGAAAAAAGACATACCGTATTCTGCGCTGTATAAGACGCTCCAGAATATAAGATGCACCCAAGTTTGGAGGGCAAAAACTAGGGGAAAAAAACACCACTAAACCTGGTGCGTCCGTATTCCAGGAGCGTCTTGTACATGCTCTTCTGTGTGTCCTCATGTGTGCTCCTGTGCTTTCCATATCCCCATGTGTCCTTTTGTGTGTCCTCCTGTGCCCCATGTGTCCTCCTGTGCCCCCATGTGTCCTCCTGTGCCCTATGTGTCCTCCTGTGCCCTATGTGTCCTCCTGTGCCCTATGTGTCCTCCTGTGTCCTCATGTGCCCTTCATGTGTCCTCATGTGCCCTTCATGTGTCCTCCTGTGCCCCCATGTGTCCTGTGTGTCCTCATGTTCCCCCATGTGTCCTCCTGTGCCCCCATGTGTCCTCCTGTGTCTTCCTGCGCCCCCATGTGTCTTCCTGCGCCCCCATGTGTCCTCCTGTGCCCCCATGTGTCCTCCTGTGCCCCCATGTGTCCTCCTGTGCCCCCATGTGTCCTCATGTGCCCTTCATGTGTCCTGTGTGTCCTCATGTGCCCCCCATGTGTCCTCCTGTGCCCTCATGTGTCCTCCTGTGCCCCCATGTGTCCTCCTGTGTCCTCATGTGCCCTTCATGTGTCCTCCTGTGCCCCCATGTGTCCTGTGTAGTGTTGGGCGAACAGTGTTCGCCACTGTTCGGGTTCTGCAGAACATCACCCTGTTCGGGTGATGTTCGAGTTCGGCCGAACACCTGACGGTGCTCGGCCAAACCGTTCGGCCATATGGCCGAACTAAGAGCGCATGGCCGAACGTTCCCCGAACGTTCGGCTAGCGCTGTGATTGGCCGAACGGGTCACGTGGTTCGGACCCGAACGCGCTCTGATTGGCCGAACGGTCACGTGGTTCGGGTAAATAAATACCCGAACCACGTCATATCTCCGCCATTTGTCTGTGGGTTTAGCTTTGGGTAGGCAGGCAGGGTAGTTCGCGCTCCAGCCACGCTAGCCAGGGTCCCCCCTGTCATTGTGTCACTGCTGGGAACAGTAGTACACCGCTTGCTCAGCCACACTATATAGCATTCTGTTTACTGCCACTCTGTGTACCTCGCTCAGCCACACTATATAGCATTCTGTTTACTGCCACTCTGTGTCTGCTGGGAATAGTAGTACACCGCTTGCTCAGCCACACTATATAGCATTCTGTTTACTGCCACTCTGTGTACCTCGCTCAGCCACACTATATAGCATTCTGTTTACTGCCACTCTGTGTCTGCTGGGAATAGTGGTACACCGCTCGCTCAGCCACACTATATAGCATTCTGTTCACTGTTCTGTGTCTGCTTGGAATAGTGGTACACCGCTCGCTCAGCCACACTATATAGCATTCTGTTTACTGTTCTGTGTCTGCTGGGAATAGTGGTACACCGCTCGCTCAGCCACACTATATAGCATTCTGTTTACTGTTCTGTGTCTGCTGGGAATAGTGGTACACCGCTCGCTCAGCCACACTATATAGCATTCTGTGCACTGTTCTGTGTCTGCTGGGAATAGTGGTACACCGCTCGCTCAGCCACACTATATAGCATTCTGTTCACTGTTCTGTGTCTGCTGGGAATAGTGGTACACCGCTCGCTCAGCCACACTATATAGCATTCTGTTTACTGTTCTGTGTCTGCTGGGAATAGTGGTACACCGCTCGCTCATCCACACTATATAGCATTCTGTTCACTGTTCTGTGTCTGCTGGGAATAGTGGTACACCGCCCGCTCAGCCACACTATATAGCATTCTGTTCACTGTTCTGTGTCTGCTGGGAATAGTGGTACACCGCTCGCTCAGCCACACTATATAGCATTCTGTTCACTGTTCTGTGTCTGCTGGGAACAGTAGTACACCGCTCGCTCAGCCAGAGTATATAGCATTGTGTTTACTGCCACTCTGTGTACACCGCTCAGCCAGACTATATACCATTGTTTACTGACACTCTGTGTACACCGCTCAGCCAGACTATATACCATTGTTTACTGACACTCTGTGTACACCGCTCAGCCAGACTATATACCATTGTTTACTGCCACTCTGATTCTGCTGGGAACAGTAGTACACCGCTCGCTCAGCCAGACTATATAGCATTGTGTTTACTGCCACTCTGTGTACACCGCTCAGCCACACTATATAGCATTGCGTACTCTGCCAGTCAGTGTGTATATTGCTGGGATCAGTAATACTCCACTCACCGTCAACCACTATATGAGCTCAACATGAGTTCCCCAGAGACCTCCGCTGTGAGCAGCACTCCCAACAACAGCAACAGCCAACGCCCCACGCAAGCTATAACATCCACCCCAGCAGCCAGTGGTCAGCAGCAGCCCTCCCCGGAGGAGAACGTTGTGTCCATCAGTCCGTCGCCAGAGCGATTAATGAGGGCTGCCATTGAGGAGATGATGGGGCCTGATGTGGAGGAGGAGGTCTGGCTCAGGCCAGCATCCCAAGTTAATGTTGAGGACGATGAGGGGTCTGTGTCTGGGGATGTTGGGGTGGCAGAGGTGGTGGGTGGGTCAGACTCAGGAGAAGAGTTGTATGATGAGGATGATGATCGGGACCATCTGTATGTGCCTCAGAGTCCGACCCCGGAAAACATGTTGTATCGTGTGTTTAGGTACTAAAATCTGCGTTCCCTCCCAGTAGTGTTGGGCGAACAGTGTTTGCCACTGTTCGGGTTCTGCAGAACATCACCCTGTTCGGGGTGACTATATAGCAGACTATATAGCATTGTGTTTAATGCCACTCTGTGTACACGGCTCAGCCACACTATATAGCATTGTGTTTACTTCCACTCTGTGTCTGCTGGGAACAGTAGTACACCGCTCACCCGCCACTGTATAGCATTGTGCTCTGTGTCACTGCTGACAATAGTGGTACACCGCTCACCCACCACTGTATAGCATTTCTGTACTGCCACTGTACTGCTGCCAGTCAGCGTGTACTTTAAGGATAAGTGAAATGAGGAAGAAATCCGGTGAAAGAGGGAGGGGCAAGGGAAGAGGTGTTTCCCCTGACGGTTCACGTACAGGCCACAGGGGAGCACCCAAGAAAACCCACTCAATACTGCCCATGTTGTCCAGGACAACAACCCTCACAGATCCAAAAGAACAGGACCAGATAATTACTTGGATGACCTCTCAAGCGTCCAGCAGTGGGTTAAGCAGCACCAGCACATCACGCACGAGGTCCGAGTCCTCAGCCAGTTAAAGTCTGGGCTTTCTTTGAAGACTGCACTGAGGATGTTACCATGGCGATTTGCAAGGTGTGCAAGACCCGCCTGAGCAGGGGGAAAAGTATTAACAACCTCTCCACCACCAGCATGAGCCGCCACATTCTATCCAAACATCCCACTCTGTGGGCAAACGCGGCAGGACAGGGTACCACCAGCAACACTGCCTCCCTTGGGTTCACCAGACTCACCACCAGACCCGCCTCAGCAGCAGCAGTAGCCCAGCCATTGCGTGGTTCACAACATTCACAAACATCAGACGATGCTGACACTGTCACTTTCCGGACTAGTGCTCTTGAGGTCTCCCAGTGTTCATCAAACACAACAACCAACAGCCCTTCGGTGTGCAGCGCTACGGTTGAGTTGTCTGTCTCTGAGATGTTTGAGCACAAGAGGAAATTGCCAGCAAATGACCCCCGGGCCGTGGCAGTAACAGCCAGCCAGCATAGCCAAGCTTCTGGCCTGCGAAATGCTGCCATATCGAGTGGTGGAGACAAACAGCTTCAAGGGCATGATGTCAGTGGCCATCCCACGTTACGTTGTTCCCAGCCGCTACCACTTTGCGCGCTCTGCAGTGCCTGAGTTGCATGAGCACGTGGTCAGCTAAATAACCCGAAGCTTGAAGAATGCCGTTGCCTGCAAGGTTCACCTCACCACTGACACCTGGACGAGTGCGTTCGGCCAGGGTCGATACATCTCCCTTACCGCGCACTGGGTGAACCTTGTGGAGCCTGGCAGCGATTCCTCACCTGCTACGGCGCGGGTGTTGCCCACGCCGCAAACAGCTGGATAACAACAGCAGCACCTACCTCTCTGACTCCTTCTCCTCCAACGCATCTCAAAGCTGTACCTCATCCGGAAATGCTAACCCAGCACCAGCAGCAGTAGGATCGTGGAAGCAGTGCAGCACAGCTGTTGGCATGCGTCAGCAAGCGTTGCTGAAGCTGATCTGCCTTGGGGATAAGCAGCACACAGGGGAGGAAATTTGGAGGGGAATAAAGGAACAGACGGATTTGTGGCTGGCACCGCTGGACCTGAAACCGGGCATGAAGCTAGACACCTGGCACGAACTGGCAATGTACGCAATAGAGGTGCTGGCTTGCCCGGCAGCCAGCGTTATGTCGGAACGCTGTTTCAGTGCTGCCGGAGGCATCATCACAGATCGGCGTATCCGCCTCTCCACAGAAAATGCAGACCGTCTGACTCAAATTAAAATGAATCAATCCTGGATTGGAAACGACTACGCAACACTCCTGGACCCCAACCAAGTAACATGACCGATGAACATCTGGGATGGTTTAGCGTTTCCGGTCCCTGTTTATTGAACCTCTCATCTGTATTACATTTATGACTGCATGGCGGCAAAAAGCATTGCTGCTATATCCGCACGCTTTTTGTCCTCATGCAAGGCCTGGGTTGTTGTGTCTCACAAAGCGTGGCCTTCTCCTCCTGCGCCTCCTCCTGTTCCATCACGTGTGCTGCTGCTGCTGCTGCTGCTGCTGCTGGGTTACCGTTGCCGGTCCCTGTTTATGGAACCTCTTATCTTTATTACATTTATGACTACATGGCGGTACAAAGCATGCTATCCGCACGCTTTTTGTCCTCATGCAAGGCCTGGGTTGTTGTGTCTCACAAAGCGTGGCCTTCTCCTCCTGCGCCTCCTCCTGTTCCATCACGTGTGCTGCTGCTGCTGCTGCTGGGTTACCGTTGCCGGTCCCTGTTTATGGAACCTCTTATCTTTATTACATTTATGACTACATGGCGGTACAAAGCATGCTATCCGCACGCTTTTTGTCCTCATGCAAGGCCTGGGTTGTTGTGTCTCACAAAGCGTGGCCTTCTCCTCCTGCGCCTCCTCCTGTTCCATCACGTGTGCTGCTGCTGCTGCTGCTGGGTTAGCGTTGCCGCGTGGTCCCTGTTTATTGAACCTCTTATCTTTATTACATTTATGACTACATGGCGGTACAAAGCATGCTATCCGCACGCTTTTTGTCCTCATGCAAGGCCTGGGTTGTTGTGTCTCACAAAGCGTGGCCTTCTCCTCCTGCGCCTCCTCCTGTTCCATCACGTGTGCTGCTGCTGGGTTAGCGTTGCCGCGTGGTCCCTGTTTATTGAACCACTTATCTTTATTACATTTATGACTGCATGGTGGTACAAAGCATGCTATCCGCACGCTTCTTGTCCTCATGCAAGGCCTGGGTTGTTGTGTCTCAAAGCGTGGCCTTCTCCTCCTGCGCCACCCTCCTCCTGTTCCATCACGTGTGCTGCTGCTGGGTTAGCATTACCGGTCCCTTTTCCTGGAACCTCTTATATGTATTACATTTATGACTGCATGCCGACAAAAAGCATGTTACCTGTGCAAAGAAAACAGACATTTCCCGCATTTAAAAGACAGTTTTCCCTTTGAAACTTTAAAATCGATTTTCTCAAAAACTATAAGCTCTTTTTGCTAAATTTTTTTTCCTCTTGTACCCACTCCCAAGGTGCACATACCCTGTAAATTTGGGGTATGTAGCATGTAAGGAGGCTTTACAAACCACAAAAGTTCGGGTCCCCATTGACTTCCATTATGTTCGGAGTTCGGGTCGAACACCCGAACATCGCGGCCATGTTCGGCCTGTTCGGCCCGAACCCGAACATCTAGATGTTCGCCCAACACTAGTCCTGTGTGTCCTCATGTGCCCCCCATGTGTCCTCCTGTGCCCCCCATGTGTCCTCCTGTGCCCCCCATGTGTCCTCCTGTGCCCCCCATGTGTCCTCCTGTGCCCCCTTATGTGTGCTTATGTGCCCTCTATATGTCCTCCTGTGGCCCCCAATGTGTCCTGTGTGTCCTCATTTACCCCTCATGTCGCCTCTGTGCCCCCCATGTGTCCTGTGTGCTCCTGTACCCCCCTGCCTTCTCCGTGTGCCTTCCTCTCTCCCTCCTGAGTTTACTGATCCCCCCCCCCTCCCGTCCCCGAGTGTCAATAGCGGCAACTTACCTTTAACATGCTCCTGCGCCGATCCCAGATGGCTTGAACTGATGACGCACAGTTCAAGCCAGTCACTAGAGCGTGAAGTGCTGGGGATACGGATGTCTGCAGTCATCGCGGGCACATTGTGGAGGTAAGCTGCACAATTATCTGGGATCGGCACGGGAGCATATTAAAGGTAAGTTGCCGCTATTGACATTCGGGGGGGGGGGGGGGGATCAGGAAACTCGAGCGGGCGGGAGGGAGGAAGGCAGGCACGTCGAGTGGGCACTGAAAGGCAGGGAATCCCCGACGTGGCAGCGGGTCAGTGGTTCTGTATCGGCGGGCGTTTGTAAGTCAGGGATTTCCTGCCTTTGCCATATAAGACACAGGGACTTTTTCTCCCTTTTTTGGGGGGGAGAAAAAGTGTGTCTTATACGACGAAAAATACGGCACGTCCATTGACTTCAACCAGAGAACAAAGTACAACACCAGCCTGCTCCCTCACATATCCCTGTTGATCCAGAGGAAGGCGAAAAACCCTTACAAGGCATGGTCCAATTAGCCCCAAAAGGGCAAAAAATTCCTTCCCGACTCCAGATGGCAATCAGATAAAATCTCTGGATCAACATCATTAGGCATTACCTAGTAATTGTTGCCATGGATGTCTTTCAACTCAAGGAAAGCATCTAAGCCCCCTTTAAATGCAGGTATAGAGTTTGCCATAACTACTTCCTGTGGCAATGCATTCCACATCTTAATCACTCTTACTGTAAAGAACCCTTTCCTAAATAAATGGCTAAAATGTTTTTCCTCCATGAGCAGATCATGTCCTCTAGTCCTTTGTGAAGGCCTAGGGACAAAAAGCTCATCCGCCAAGCTTTTATATTCCCCTCTGATGTATTTATACATGTTAATTAGATCCCCTCTAAAGTGTCTTTTCTCTAGACTAAATAAACCCAGTTTATCTAACCTTTCTTGGTAAGTGAGAACTTCCATCCCACGTATTAATTTTGTTGTTTGTCTCTGCACCTGCTCTAAAACTGCAATATCTTTCCTGTGTAATGTGGTGCCCAGAACTGAATTCCATATTCCAGATGTGGCCTTACTAGAGAGATAAACGAGCAATATTATCCGGTTCAGCACCGCAGTGCCGAAAATCTCATGCATCCGAGCAACGTTCACCTCCCATTCATTCACCTTTAACTTTATTGCTACTTATCACAATGAATTGATCTAGATCTTGTTTTTTCCGCCACTAATTAGGCTTTCTTTGGGTAGTACATTTTGCTAAGATTTATTTTTTTCTAAATCCATTTTAACAGGATGATTAAGAAAGAAATGAAAAAAATTCATTATTTCTCAGTTTTAGGCCATCATAGTTTGAAATTAATATACGCTACCATAATTAAAACTCATGTATTTTATTTGCCCATCTGTCCCGGTTATTACACTGTTTAAACGATGTCCCTATCACAATTTATGGTGCCGATATTTCATTTAGAAATAAAGGTGCATTTTTTCAATTTGCGTCCATCACTATTTATAAGCTTATAATTTTAAATAATATAATAACATACTCTCTTGACGTGCATATTTAAAAAGTTCAGACCCTTGGGTAACTATTTATGTTGTTTTTGTTTTTTTTATTGTATTTTTTTTTTTAATAAAAAATGTATGTGGGTTATTTTTGGTGTGGGAGGGAAACTGTTTATTTTACATGTAAAATAATAGAATTCTTTAATTAAAAATGTATATGGGTGCAGTTTACTATTTGGCCGCAAGATGGCCACAGTGAAAAAATTCCTGGATGCGAACAATCTCGCATCCAGGAACTAAAAATCAGAGGAGTTGTTTCCTGGGGGCAGAAATACCGCGCTCTCTGGAGAGAAAGTATCGGTATTTCTGCGGGGAAGTTAGATCGGTGAATGGGAATTATATTCCCATTCACTGATCGGGGGGCTAGCGGCGGGCGGCGGGTGCGTGCACGGGCGCGCGAGCGATCGCGCGCACCACGCAGGGAAAGCTGCAGTGCCTATCTGGACGAGGAAGATCGTCCAGATAGGCCAAACTGGTTAAACTAGCATGTCGAGTTTTTATTTCCCTTTTAATACATCCCAAAATGTTGTTAGCTTTAGCTGCAGCGGCTTGGCATTGAGTGCGATTATTTAACTTGTTGTCGATGAGTACTCCTAAGTCCTTCTCCAAGTTTGATGTCCCCAACTGACATCAATGTTATAAAAAACACTATATAACTGAAAATAAAAATATGAGAATATTTTCTTTGCTACTAATCTGCTAGTAGTTATCCGTACTACACAACCAATTCATTATATCATTTTTTTTCACTTCAGTGTCTTTAATTTCACATGATAATTTCTCTATGGCTCTCGCGGGTGTGCCATCATGGTAATTTTCCTGTAGCTGTTGTACAGGCATCCCATGATAATTTACCTATTACTGTCTCACAAGCTTTCCATGGTTACTATCTTTCTATGGCCATTTCATGAGCATCCCATGGTAAGTTTGTTGTTATAATATATTTTTAGGGACATGTGCATGATATTAAAGGACAACTGAAGAGAGAGGTATATGGAGGCTGCCATGTTTATTTTCTTTTAAGCAATACCAGTTGCCTGGCAGCCCTGCTGATCCTCTGCCTCTAATACTATTAGCCATAGCCCTTGAACAAGCATGCAGCAGATGAGGTGTTTCAGACTGTAAAGTCAGATCTGAAAAGACTAGCTGCATGCTTGTTTCTGGTGTTATTCAGGTACTGCTGCAGAAAAATAGACCAGCAGGGCTGCCAGGCAAATGGTATTGATTAAAAGGAAATAAATATGGCATCCTCCGAATACCTCTTACTTCAGTTCCCCTTTAAGTTTATTCACGTGGATAACCAAATATTTAAAGCAAAACTGAACAGAAAATAATAGTCAAAATAAACATACACACATCATACTTACCTCCAGCGTAGTCTGCTCATCGATCTCTTTCTACTCTCCCACGTTTTGTTTGTACGCTGTGATCGATGGAATTCTCCATTCTCCATTTTTAGCAATGACCCTGTAACAGCTTCCGGGTCAGCACACTGTTTAACTGTTATACTGCCCTCTTGAGCCATAGGAAAACATGGACATTACCTCGCACATCAGTTGTCCTTTCAGTTATAACTGAGAGCAACTGATATATAACTGACAAATGACATATTTCAGTTCTGACAAAATCTTGTCAGAATTGTAAGGAATCATTGTTAGATGAAAATTGGTGAGCTTCTGTGAGGAACTGATGGCTCGGTAAGTGTAAATACTCACTTGCAGGTACATCATGTGTTTATTTTAAATAATTCACTTTGAATTATCCAACCAACCTCAAATCAGAGCCGTGACAGCATTACTAATGAGGATGTCACTGTTGTTTTTATTTAGCACAATGTAGACTTTACCACTTTTGCATTGGGTTAGGGAAAAAAAAGGATAAGAAAAAGAAAACATAAAATACTCACCTGAAGGAATGGTTGTCGTAGTCATATCACCACAGAGTCCACATATTTGGTCGGCATATTTGCCATCTAGCTGGAGCTAAATTAGAAACAAAAAATTAGAAAAAATATTGAGTTAAATGATGTTAAACTTGTCACAGTTTGAGTCAAAGTATTTAATCACATTATGCTCCGCAGTTCTGGGTTCTCTATGTTATGTGATTCAGAGTTATCAATGACATGGAAAGGGAATCCCTGCCTGCACCAGAGCACAGTACCTCTCCAGTCTCTCAGCCATTTCAGAGGAGCTGTCATTGTGGCAGGGTCCAGTGGACACTAAACACAAACACACATGTTTTAACAGGTGAACGCATGCTCCACACAGGGCCGTTCAAGGCCACATACATAACAGGCAGTTGTCGGAGGTGGCAGCCTTTCAAAGAGTGCTGCTGGCGCTGCCCACCCCTACTGCTGGGCTGGGCCAAGGGGAGGGATGCATAAGGCTGAATAATGGATCACATCTATCTATTACTGGGGAGGGGGGACTACTTATTTCTGGGTGCACAACTGGTTACTGGGTATTGGGGAGGGAGAAGGGGGGGGCTACCTAATTCTGGTTCTTATCTGACTTATTGAAGGGACAGGAGGCAGCCTAATTGTGGGGGCACAAATTCTGCTATCATACTGGAGCATTGCCACTGCCAGGGATGTTGGACAGTCAAGTCACAGTACAGGGGAGAAAGAGACTGTAAGGCAGCCTGGGCACTGGACAGCCAGCATTATCCCAGACCTGGCATGCAGCTGTGATGTGAGTGACACACATACAGTGCTGCCCATAATTATTCATACCCCTGGCAAATTTTGACTTAAAGTTACTTTTATTCAACCAGCAAGTAATTTTTTGACAGGAAATGACATAGGTGTCTCCCAAAAGATTATAAGACGATGTATAAGAGACATTATTGTGGGAAAAAAAATCATTTCTCAGCTTTTAGTTACATTTGAGCAAAAAGTGTCCAGTCCAAAATTATTCATACCTTTCACAAACTGTCACAGTCTGTGGGAAAATCTAAAGTTCTATATCATTCAAATAGTCAAAGCTGTTCTAAAGCATCCTAATTACCCTGATTAATTGTGAACAGCTGCTTTCATCAACTCAACATGTGGAAAACAGCAGGTCTCTGCAATTGGTTTGTAGACCGTCATAGCTAAAACAAAGGAGCTAAGTGACAAGGACCTGCGGCTGCGCATTGTGGCTGTTCACAAGTCAGGAAAGGACTACAAGGCCATTTCTAAATGCTTTCAAGTTCCAGTGGCTACAGTGCAAAGCATTATTAAAAAATACAAGCTGATCTGCACTGTGGAAAATCTCAGAGGATGTGGTCGGAACTCGGAAGCCAAAAGTGACACCTGTGCTGGCTAGGAGGATAGTGAGAGAGGTGAAAAAGAATCCAAGATCACCACCAACGCCATCCTGGTGAATCTAAGCTCTGCTGGTGGCAATTTCTCAAGGCAGACAATCCAATGGACACTGCACACTGCTGGGTTTCACAGATGCAGACCATGGAGGACGCCACTTCTCCATTTACAAAGGCACACAAAAGCTTGCTTGGCCTTTGCAAATGCTCATCTGGACAAAGTAGAATACTTCTGGTCTCTGTGTTATGGTCAGATGAAACAAAAATTGAATTGTTTGGTCACATGATGTTTCCTCCATTTGGCATAAAAAAGGAGAAGCCTTCAACCCAAAGAACACCATCCCCACTGTCAAACATGGTGGTGGAGACCTAATGCTTTGGGGGTGTTTTTCAGGCAAAGGACCAGGGAACCTAATCACAGTAAACGGCACCATGAAAAAAGGGCAATACATAAAGATTCTCAATAGAGATGGCCTGAACCTCCGATTTTAGGTTCGCGAACCTACCGCTGGCGCCTCTGTTCCCCGTTTGCTGTACCGTGTCCACCCCTGGTGGAGGGGTGATCTACCCCTTTTCTGATCTACAGAGAGCGACTTCTTAATCCTGAGTGAGCACAGGTCTAATCTCCTCACCTGCCTATACAGTGGTTGCCTTTGTGGTAACCCATGTTTGTGAGTATACTCTTCTCACTAATTATCTTCACTAATTTTATGCTGAACATACTAACCTATATTGGGCTCTCGGTTTCTCTAACCTTATTTGGAGGCAGAGAGAACAGATGGCATTTCTCCGATCTGAGGCAGACACACTAAAAAATTTCCAAACCGCTAATCCCCTCTGGAGTGATGGCACTATGGTGGCCTCTGCAGCTGACGTTGAAGGGCATGTTGGCTGGCTGTCCATACGTGGCGATACATGGCGCCGGACACTGCCACCAGCTGTTTCTGAGGATGAGCTCCCCCTGCTTCATTCAGGAACTCGTCTCCTCCTACTCCTCTCTGACTCCCCCTCTGAACTGTCCCCTTGGTCATCTTGTCTCTTAGGAACCCATGTGGGATCCATATTATCATAATCATCCTGCCCAGCTTTGCTTGCCTCAGACAACTCCAAAACTGCACCAACAGCAGGTAGTTCAACATCCTCCTCCTCACACATAACGTCCATAGTGTCGCCGCCTAACTCAGACATATGAGGTGGTGTAACTTGCTTAGTGCCTTCATCTGGTTGTAACAACAATGGCTGTGCATCAGTGATTTCCCCACCAAATAACTCCTGCGAAGTGTCAAATGCAGCGGAAGTGGTGCTAGTAGTAGCGCTGGTGGCTGTGGAAGATGAGGTGTTCTGTGTTAAATAGTCAACCACGTCCTGACAATCTTGGGAGGTGATGGGACGTGCCTTCTTCTGAGCACTGTACTTTGGGCCATGGCCGCACAAAATCACATCAACACGATCTCGCACAGACTGGCCGGGTGGCCTTCCTCTGGGTCTGCCTCTACCTCTGCCTCTGTTTTGTCCATTGTATCCATATCATGGGGGATAAAGTGAAAGGTATGCACTGATTTGACTAATACAATGTGCAGTCACACAGGTGCAGTTAACAGGTATGCACGGAGTGGTATATCACACTGCATGCACTCACGTAGGTAGGTGGGTGCACTAAACACAACAGGTAGGTATATGCAGTATTGGGTATTACAATGTGCACCTGTCACACACACAGGTGGTCACTGAATGTGCTGGGCCTGGCTGGCAGTGGCACACACACAGTATGAATTAGCAAGGCTGTCTATGCAAAACAAGTGTCAGTGGGACACACAGAAAAAAAAATAGATCACAAGAACAAGATTAGCTCTCAAAAAAGCTGTTGTGGGGTGCTATGTTAGCAAGAAGAATCAGCAAGGAGCAAGCTAACGAGCCTACAACAGCCTAACTAATCTTTCCCTATGAGAGTCTGCCAGCAGCTGTCTCTTCTCTCACTACTGCAGGCACACGAGAGAGTTTAATGGCCGGCGGAGCCTGCCTTTTATAAGGGGTGGGGAGTGGCTCCACGAGGAAGTGTAGCCTTATTGGCTACAATGTGCCTGCTGACTGTGATGTAGAGGGTCAAAGTTGACCCTAATGGAGCATTATGGGGGTGAACCGAACTTCCGGGAAAGTTCGCCTTCACTGGCAAAGGCGAACCACCCAAGGTTCGCCTGTAACCGTTCGCCGGCGAACCGTTCGGGCCATCTCTAATTCTCAACGACAACATCAGGCAGTCTGCAGAGAAACTTGGCCTTGGCCACCAGTGGACATTTCAGCATGACAATGATCCAAAACACTCAGCAAAAGTGGTGAAGTAATGGTTAGCAGACAACAACATTAACATTTTGGAGTGGCCTAGCCAGAGTCCTGACTTGAATCCAATTGAGAATTTGTGAAGGGAGCTAAAGATCAGGGTGATGGCAAGAAGACCCTCCAACCTGAAAGATTTGAAACTTATTGCTAAAGATGAATGGGCAAAAATTCCTGTGGAGACATGTAAAAAGCTGGTCTGCAATTATATAAAGCGTTTGATTGCTGTAATAGCCAATAAAGGCTTTTTGTATTGATTATTGAGAAGGATATGAATAATTTTGGACTGGACACTTTTTGCTTAAATGTAAATGAAAGCTGAGAAATGTTTTTTTCCCACAATAATGCCTTTTGTACATGGTTATACCTATGACATTACCAGTCAAAAAATTACTTTCTGGTTGAATAAAAGTAACTTTAAGTCAAAATTTGCCGGGGGTATGAATAATTATGGGCAGCATTGTACATACACACATTACAAGACAGTGGATCTGTATCTACTAGAGATGGCTCAAACTCCAATTTTTGGTTCGCAAACCTCGAACGCGAACTTCCGCAAAACTTCGTGAACTGGCGAACTTTGCAAACCGGCAATAGACTTTAATGGGCAGGCGAACTTTCAAAACTACAAACACTGTTTCTGGCCACAAAAGTGATGGAAAAGATGTTTCAAGGGGTCTAACAGCCAAAAGTCCCCGGGAAAATTACAGATTTGACGTAGAGCCGGGTTATAATCCCTAAAGGGCAGAAATCACATTGCATTCCTAAATTGGAGGGCTAAAGTGCTTGAAAACATCTTGTGTGTGTATACATGGATCAGGTAGTGTAAGTAGTGTACTGCTTCACACTGACAGACCAAACTCACCGTGTAACAAACAGCAAACAGATGGCCGTGCTGGTGCGCACGTCGGCGAGAATACAGGTGATGGCGGCTTTCCAGCCCATATGGTCGGGCTGAGGTAGCTCAATGACAGAACAACAGTGACTGTCCAGCTGATCGAATTTGGTCTGTCCACAATGAAGCATGACCTTATGTTGGGTGTGCCCCCCAACACAATCATATAGATCATTGCTTCATTGTGATATGCAAGCCCCTTCACCGCGGCAAGGTAACGATCATGAAGGAGAATTGACACATGTACATGTCTTTTATTTTGTTGTTGCAGCCAGAAAAATTAGGCAGGCATGTATACACACCAGAAAATGCTTGTTCTTTTTGTTAGTGGCCTTAAAAATTCAGGAATCCACCTGGAGTCCTGGACCCTGTTGGTGGTGGCGGAGAAGGCAGTCAAGCAGCCTGCGGGCAGAGATGCTGTGTGGGGACTGACTTAGTCTTGGGGCAGGCATTAGCGGCCGGCAGGCAGGCAGAGATGCTGTGTGGGGACCGACTTAATCTTCGTGCAGGCAGTAGCCCTCCGGGATCCATGCCTCATTCATTTTGATAAAGGTGAGGTACTGAACACTTTTTTGACTTAGGCGACTTCTCTTCTCACTGACAATGCCTCCAGCTGCGCTGAAGGTCTTTTCTGACAGGACACTTGAGGCAGGGCAAGCCAGAAATTGGATGGCAAATTGTGACAGCTCTGGCCACAGGTCATGCCTGCGCACCCAGTAGTCCAGGGGTCCGGAGTGGGAGCCTGAGGAACGGCTACCACCACACATCCAAGGGAAGACCCAATGTGCTGTATAAGTAATGTACCTGCCCTGACCATGCTTTGCCGACCAGGCATCTGTGGTCAGATGGACCCTTGACCCAACGCTGTGTGTCAGAGATGACACCACTTGCCTTTCAACTTCACGGTGCAGTTTGGGTATCGCCTTTTTAGAAAAATAATTGCTGCCTGGTATCTTCCACTGCGGTGCCCCCATCGCCACAAATTTTCGGAAGGCCTCAAAGTCCACCAGCTGTTATGGTAACAGCTGGCGAGCTAACAGTTCCGCTAAGCCAGTTGTCAGTCAGATGCTGGGCAAGGGGTGACTGGCAGACATTGGCTTCTTCTGCTCAAAGATTTCCTTGATGGACCCCTGGCTGCTGTAGGCAGAGGATAGTGTTGGGCGAACAGTGTTCGCCACTGTTCGGGTTCTGCAGAACATCACCCTGATCGGGTGATGTTCGAGTTCGGCCGAACACCTGATGGTGTTCGGCCAAACCGTTCGGCCACATGGCCGAACTAAGAGCGCATGGCCGAACGTTCCCCGAACATTCGGCTAGCACTGTGATTGGCTGAACGGGTCACGTGGTTCGGACCCGAACGCGCTCTGATTGGCCGAACTGTCACGTGGTTCGGGTAAATAAATACCCGAACCACGTCATATCTCCGCCATTTGTCTGTGGGTTTAGCTTTGGGTAGGCAGGCAGGGTAGTTCGTGCTCCAGCCACGCTAGCCAGGGTCCCCCCAGTCATTGTGTCGCTGCTGGGAATAGTAGTACACCGCTCGCTCAGCCACACTATATAGCATTCTGTTTACTGCCACTCTGTGTACCTCGCTCAGCCACACTATATAGCATTCTGTTTACTGTTCTGTGTCTGCTGGGAATAGTAGTACACCGCTCGCTCAGCCACACTATATAGCATTCTGTTTACTGCCACTCTGTGTACCTCGCTCAGCCACACTATATAGCATTCTGTTTACTGCCACTCTGTGCCTGCTGGGAATAGTAGTACACCGCTCGCTCAGCCACACTATATAGCATTCTGTTTACTGCCACTCTGTGTACCTCGCTCAGCCACACTATATAGCATTCTGTTTACTGCCACTCTGTGTCTGCTGGGAACAGTAGTACACCGCTCACCCGCCACTGTATAGCATTGTGCTCTGTGTCGCTGCTGGGAATAGTGGTACACTGCTCACCCGCCACTGTATAGCATTGTGCTCTGTGTCGCTGCTGGGAATAGTGGTACACCGCTCAGCCACACTATATAGCATTCTGTTTACTGTTCTGTGTCTGCTGGGAATAGTAGTACACCGCTCGCTCAGCCACACTATATAGCATTCTGTTTACTGCCACTCTGTGTACCTCGCTCAGCCACAATATATAGCATTCTGTTTACTGCCACTCTGTGTCTGCTGGGAACAGTAGTACACCGCTCACCCGCCACTGTATAGCATTGTGCTCTGTGTGGCTGCTGGGAATAGTGGTACACCGCTCACCCGCCACTGTATAGCATTGTGCTCTGTGTCGCTGCTGGGAATAGTGGTACACCGCTCAGCCACACTATATAGCATTCTGTTTACTGTTCTGTGTCTGCTGGGAATAGTAGTACACCGCTCGCTCAGCCACACTATATAGCATTCTGTTTACTGCCACTCTGTGTACCTCGCTCAGCCACACTATATAGCATTCTGTTTACTGCCACTCTGTGTCTGCTGGGAACAGTAGTACACCGCTCACCCGCCACTGTATAGCATTGTGCTCTGTGTCGCTGCTGGGAATAGTGGTACACTGCTCATCCACCACTGTATAGCATTTCTGTACTGCCACTGTACTGCTGCCAGTCAGCGTGTACTTTAAAGATAAGTGAAATGAGGAAGAAATCCGGTGAAAGAGGGAGGGGCAAGGGAAGAGGTGTTTCCCCTGACGGTTCACGTACAGGCCACAGGGGAGCACCCAAGAAAACCCACTCAATACCGCCCATGTTGTCCAGGACAACAGCCCTCACAAATCCAAAAGAACAGGACCAGATAATTACTTGGATGACCTCTCAAGCGTCCAGCAGTGGGTTAAGCAGCACCAGCACATCACGCACGAGGTCCGAGTCCTCAGCCAGTTACAAGGAGCCAGTGGGCACAAAGCTGACACAACCGGCAGCGACACCACGCACACAACTGCCAGATAACCAGTCCGATGAATTACCTCAGGACACAATGGGGTATTCGCAGGAGCTATTCCCAGCCCAACAAACTTCCACCTTTCAAAGGTCAATGGAGGAACAGCCAGAAATGTTGTGCCCGGATTCACAACCATTAACTGTGGGAAATGCACCGCGCACTGAAATACAAGGCGAGTCCGAGGAGGACTCGGAAACCCAAATCCCAGAGCAAGTTGGGCAGGAGGGGTTGCAATTGCAGGAGGACAGCCGACAAGATCTGGAAGACGACGTTGGAGTGAGCTGCGCAGAGGTTGTTCTGGGGAGCTCTACTCCACGGCAGCGGCCCCCCACAATGACATATTTCAGGAGTTTCAGGAGATGGAAGAGGAGGGTATGGACAATGTGGACAGAGACCCAGATTTTGTTTGTGAACGAGAACATCGCCGTCGTAGCAGCAGCACAGATGAGTCTGTTGAAGAACCCACTGCTGCACGAGTTCGCCTTGTGCCACAAGGTGGGCGGCGCGCAATTTCAGGCACCACAAGCGTGGAAGTTCAAGTGAGAGGCAAAAGAGGCGCAAACAGAAATCGCCAGCAAGGCAGGTGCTCCAAAGTCTGGGCTTTCTTTGAAGACTGCACTGAGGATGGTACTATGGCGATTTGCAAGGTGTGCAAGACCCGCCTGAGCAGGGGGAAAAGTATTAACAACCTCTCCACCACCAGCATGAGCCGCCACATGCTATCCAAACATCCCACTCTGTGGGCAAACGCGGCAGGACAGGGTACCAGCAACACTGCCTCCCTTGGGGTCACCAGACTCACCACCAGACCTGCCTCAGCAGCAGCAGTAGCCCAGCCATTGCGTGGTTTACAACATTCACAAACATCAGACGACGCTGACACTGTCACTTTCCGGAGTAGTGCTCTTGAGGTCTCCCAGTGTTCATAAAACACAACAACCAACAGCCCTTCAGTGTGCAGCCCTACGATTCAGTTGTCTGTCTCGGAGATGTTTGATCGCAAGAGGAAATTGCCAGCAAATGACCCCCGGGCCGTGGCAGTAACAGCCAGCATAGCCAAGGTTCTGGCCTGCGAAATGCTGCCATATCGAGTGGTGGAGACAAACAGCTTCAAGGGCATGATGTCAGTGGCCATCCCACGTTACGTGGTTCCCAGCCGCTACCACTTTGCGTGCTCTGCAGTGCCTGAGTTGCATGAGCACGTGGTCAGCAAAATAACCCGAAGCTTGAAGAATGCCGTTGCCTGCAAGGTTCACCTCACCACTGACACCTGGACGAGTGCGTTCGGCCAGGGTCGATACATCTCCCTTACCGCGCACTGGGTGAACCTTGTGGAGCCTGGCAGCGATTCCTCACCTGCTACGGCGCGGGTGTTGCCCACGCCGCAAACAGCTGCACCGCCGTCCCTCCCACTGGATAACAACAGCAGCACCTACCTCTCTGACTCCTTCTCCTCCAACGCATCTCAAAGCTGTACCTCATCCGGAAACGCTAACCCAGCAGCAGTAGGATCGTGGAAGCAGTGCAGCACAGCTGTTGGCATGCGTCAGCAAGCGTTGCTGAAGCTGATCTGCCTTGGGGATAAGCAGCACACAGGGAGGAAATTTGGAGGGGAATAAAGGAACAGACGGATTTGTGGCTGGCACCGCTGGACCTGAAACCGGGCATGGTTGTGTGTGATAATGTGAGTAATCTCATTCGCGCTTTAAGGTTGGCTAAGCTGACACACATCCCTTGCCTGGCGCACGTGATGAACCTAGTAGTTCAGCGGTTCCTGAGGACATACCCAGGCGTGGCCGATCTTCTGTTGAAGGTGCGACGAGTGGCCAAACATTGCAGAAATTCCAGTACTGCTTCGGGGGCACTCGCCAAGATGCCGGAGCGCTTCAATCTCCCCCACCATCGCTTGCTGTGTGATGTCCCTAAGCGCTGGAATTCTACGCTGCACATGCTAGCCCGCTTTTGCGAGCAGAAGAGTGCAGTGGTCCAGTACATGACGGCGCAGTACCGAGGCGCATCCGGACAGCTGCCAAGCTTCTGTGGATCCGATTGGGCCAACATGTTGGACCTCTGCCAAGTCCTCCAAAATTTTGAGCAGTCCACGTTGCTTGTGAGCAGTGACAACTCTTCAGTCAGCATTACCATACCACTGCTGTGTTTACTGAAGAGGTCAATGTTGAAATTCAAGGAAACAGCTGTCATGATGCAACTGGGGGAATCTGAAGGAGAAAACGATCAGCGTGATGGTACCAACATCAGGCCATCCGCCTCAGGAAATGCTGGCCCCAGCAGCTATGACGAAGAAGAGGAGGAGGAACAGCTGGAGTTGGAGCAGGAATTTCCTGCCACCACTGACGAGGGCCAGAGCGGTGCACGTTGGACTTCCACAATTCAGCGCGAATGGTCAGCAGAAGCAGACCAGGAAGAAGGTGACGACTATGATGCATCACAACAACTATCACAACGCTCACAAGAGGATGATGAGGATTCTGGCAGGACTCTGGCACACATGGCTCAATTCATGCTAGACTGCATTGAACGCGACCCACGCATTGTGCGCATTCTTTTTCAGCAACAAATATCAGCAAGGAGCAAGCTAACTAGAGCCTAACTAAGCTTTTCCTATCTCTGCAGCAACCTCTCTCCCTTCTCTCACTAATAACAGCAGCAGGCAGAGTGAGAAAATGGCTGACGCCGCTGCTGCCTTTAATAAGGGTGGGGGGCTCCAGCAGGGATTGCAGCCTAATTCGCTGCCATGTGTCTGCTGACTGTGATGTAGAGGGTCAAAGTTTATCCCAATGATGTAGTATAGGAGGTGGGTCAAAACAGGTTCGCGTTTTGCCGCGAACGCGAATCCGCGTTGTTCACGAGTGAATTGTTCGGGGCATCTCTAGTATCTACTCCACTAGAAAGATCTGCAACTGGAGCTCTAGTCCCAGCTACTGTGCATTCATTATTCCATCAATTAACCATTTCAGCCCGCAGGTTGTTTTCACCTTATGAAGGAGAGTAATTTTTATATTTCAGCGCTCCTCCCTTTCATTCCCCAATAACTTTAACACTGCTTATCGCAACTAATTGATCTATATCTTGTTTTTTTACACCATCAATTAGGATTTCTTTAGCTGGTAAGCTAAGAATTATTTTATTCTAAATGCATTTTAATGGGAATAATAAGACAAAAATGGAAAAAAATATATATTTCTCAGGTTTCAGTTATTAGTTTTAAAATAAAACATTCTATAGCGGATAAAAGCCACACATTTTATTTGCCCATTTGTCCCAGTTATTGCATTGTTTAAATTATACCCCCCCTGTACAATGTATGGTGACAATATTTTATTTGAAAAATAAAGTTGCATTTTTTCAGTTTTACATCCATCACTAATCACAAGCCCAAAATATTCCCTCGACATACATATTAAGAAATATATATTCCCTAATGTATGTAGGTGTAATATTACTATTTGGCAACAAGATGTCCTCGCACATTATTTCCTATGGGTGGCCTAGAGGGGAGATGAATGAATGGTAACAAAGTTCCTATTCATTAATCTAGCAATCGGTGGCGGGAGCGGTTGAAACGAGCGAGCGGTCAGTAACGCGGCGGCACCAAAACAGTGATCATTCTCGGCGGACATGCACGGATTGGTTCAAGGGACTTCGGTCCCCTGTTACTTATCCCCTCACAATTGCGGGCTTTCACCTGCATGAGCACGCACAGCCCTGGACAACTCGGATAGCACACTTTTCAACCCAAACATCCCCATTTTTTTTCTAAACAACAACAGAGCTATTTTTTTAGAGACACTAGCAATAGCAGTAATGTGTGGCAGCAGAGTAGGCCATGTACTCTGGTGGTGGGAACGCAACAAAAATAAAATGAACCAAAAATAGCAGGATGTTGTGGGAAGCGTTTGTCAGGCCTAGCAATCCCAAACACTTCATGTCTTCCTCTTGCCAGCAACAGGGGCCAGGAAATTGCCTTCAACCCATGCAGGTTCATTTTCAGGAAGGTGAGTCTGTCCGCAGACTCAGTGGACAGACGAAAATGCTACTCCTTGACCACGTCTCCTGTCACACTGAAACATCTCTCTGACAGCACACTGGAAGGGGGCAGGACAGGACTTCCAGGGCATACTGGGCAAGCTCCCTCCAGGTGTCCAGTCTCTTGATTCAGTACTCTATGGAGTCCTCGGTGGTCAGGGTATCGAAGCAACTGAGTTACCTCATGTACTCACCATGCGGGTCAGCCGCTGACGGTGACTAGAGGAGGCTTCTGCTGGCACATCCTCTCTGGGCCTCTTCACTGTGTACAGTTCCCAGTTCAGACTAAACAGATCAGCTGTGCATCTCCTGCTGCTACCCTGGGATGCTGACACCTGTTGGGTTGACTGGACAGGAATATGGGGGGTGGAAGCCTGGGGGCTTCCTCCAGTTGACTAACAAGGCCCTCTGTTGCAACTCCCTTCTTCACTGATCCAGTTCTGTAGGTGGCATGAATTCTCCCATCTTCCCTTTGAGTCATGGGTGCAGAATGGTGGCAATCCAGATGTCCTCGCTGTTCTTCATCTGGACCACCTGGGGGTCCCTGCACAAGCAACACACCATGTGTGCTGTCATTGGAAACAGGTGCGCCTGCGTTGCCACATCATCGTCATCTGACACGCCTGTCTTCTGCTGCCAGCTGATTGTCATCTGATTGCCAGCCATGCACGAGTGCGTCTGCACTAGAACTTTCCCCCTATGCTGCTTGACCAGGCACCTCCAACTCCTCCTCCACCACCTGCAAGTCCTCCTCCTCAGAGAGGTCCTGTGCAGTCTCCTGCAGTTCCTGCTGTCCCAGGGATGCCTCTCCCTGTTCCAGCAAAATTAACAGTGCCTTCTCCAGCAGGCAAACCAACTCGTACATGGACGCTCGCATACGGATGCCTGTTCCTGGCTGACTATGTTGGTTCCCCAGGGGAAGGGAGCCAACACTAGCAAGCCATGTTGTACTCCAAGATGTAGCAGTTGATGGCCCCCAGCTGCCATAGCCGCTCTAACATGGTCAGGGTGGAATTCCAGCGCATTGGCATATTAATTAGGAGCCTGTGGGTTGGCAGGCCTTCATGCATCTGGATGGTCTCCAGCTCAGCTATGGCAGTGGGGGAGTGGCGAAAATGGGGCATGACCTAGTGTGCCCTTTGCAGCACATAGTCTATCCCCTGGTAGGTGCACAGAAACCTCTGCACCACCAGGTTTAGTATGTGTGCCAAGCAGGGCAAGTTGCTCAAATGGCCTTGGCACAGGGCGGCAATGAGGTTTGCACCGTTGTCGCACAACACTTTCCCTATGCAGAGGCCTCCAGGGGACAGCCACATATGTTTTTACTCCCGGAGGGAAGACAGGACATTTGCAGCTGTCAGCCTCTCAGGCCCTAAGGTCACCAATTAGAACAGTGTCTGGCAGTAGCGGTGCTCCACACTGCTGCTGAGATGCACATGCTTTCAGGGTGTGTCCTCATTGGAAGGTGGACTGGGGTCAGAGGACGCTGCTGCCAGACTTCACCCCACCCCCGGAGTGGTTCCACAAAATGGGTTGCGGCTGCACCCGGTGCTGATGCGGCTGTGGAGACATCACTCCCTTTTAACCAACGTGAGCTAGTGGGCAGTGAAGGACAGGTAGTGGTCCTGCCTGTATTGGCTGCTCCACAAATTCATGGTCAGAGGGACCCCTGTGCCTACACAGTGATCAAGGGCACGCCTCACTTTCTGTACCACAAACTGGTGCAGTGCTGGAATGGCCGTGCTGGAGAAATAGTGGCAGCTGGTGATCCGCTACTCCGGTATCCCACACTTCAGTAGGGCATGCTTGTCGCTCCTCTCCTGCACAAGGGAAGGGAGTATGGCAGGAGCTGGGAGCACATGTCCTTGGCAAGCATCCTGTTGAGCTTGCGGATGTGATGTTTGGTGGCAGGCGGAGTGTCGGTCGCAGCCAAAAAGGTGTTGCTGAGAAGGCTCTGATGCTGCACGACACAGGAAGCTGTGGAGGGTGCAGAGGAGGCAACAGAGGACTGGCTGCCTTTACCAGACTCACATTTGGGAAGGGGGGGGGGCTGGAGGGAGCAATGCATTTCCTTGCCCCTGCTGCTGGATGAACAGAAGGACAAGATGCTGAAGAAGAGGGTAACATGGTGGTGCTGCTGCTCTCACCACCCTGATCCTGTCTGCTGGACTTCACATGCTGCTTCCAGTGGTTGTGCTTCGAGTGGGTATGGAGGCCTCCAGTTTCCAGCTTGTTCACATCTCTCCCTCTGCTCACTATACGGTGGCATGTCTTGCAAATAGCGAAGCAGACATTTGTGGGAGACGGGTCAAAGAAATTCCACATGGGTGCGGTCAACACTCCCTTATGGTCTCCCTGTGGCTGGTGCTTTGGTGGTGACAGTGGTGGCTGAAGCAGTGGTCTGTGGCTGCTGGCTTCCACCCACACTGCTGGCCCTGCCCCTGGCTGCCATGCTGCGCTCACCAACCCTCTTACACCTTTTCTCCTCTGCCTCCTCCAAGCTGCCTTCAGAAACATGGGGAACAAAAGGAGGGTCATGCCACTCATCTTCCCCAAACTCCTCCTCTGATCTGGGTGACCCCACCAACATGCAGGCACTTGTCCCTCTACATCATCAAATTTGGGTTGTGCTTGGACAAGCACAACCTCCTCCTCCAGTTCCACACCGTTCCACACAGTTGGACATGTTGGGGTAAAGTGCATGATTGCCAGGGGCGCCTCTAGCCATTTTGTCACTCCAGGCGAGAAAACCTGTGTCTCGCCCCGCCCCCCCACCCCCGGCACATTGGTGCGCCCTCCATGAAAATTATTGTAATGTGTCAGCGTTTCGCTAGAAAACAATCATAATGTGACAATGTTTCACCAGAAAAAAAATGTAATGCAGCAGCGTTTCACCAGAAATTACACTTATTGCGGCAGTGTTTCACCAGGAAATACATGTAAATGCGGCAGCATTTCACCAGAAAATACAGGGCTCCTCTTCCCCACCTGCCCCCTTCCCATTAGTTCCCACTAATAGCCCTGCTACCTGCCTGCACCTATAAGGAAAAAAAAACATTTACTCACCTGCAGAAGACTCCTCTCCCAGCCTCCCTCTGGCGTGCAGCAGCTTCCCCGATGATCTTCGTGCAGCAACTCTTGCTGCAAAACTCCCGTGCTGACAGGCAGAACAGGGCTTTGGGAAAATTGCACCCGAAGCCCTGCACTGGAGACAGAAATAGTCTCCAGTGCAGGGGTTAGGATGCCATTTTTCCATAGCCCTGCTCTGCCTGCCTGAACCCTGCAGAAGTGAGCTTATGGGCTCCGGCCAGTGAACTGGTGCAGCAACTATTACACGGCGCAAGCCAGTTCACCACCTGGGGACACACCATCTGGCGAGGGGGTGGCTGCAGTCCCCTCTGTGCCTCCCCTCCCCCCGCACAGCACTTGTGACCGTCTGGTTGGCCTGGTGGACCAGGTGACTCTGCAAGAGGGTCAGAAGGGACAGGAGGCACAAAAGGGGACACAAATAGTCACAAAGGAGGACAGAAGGAGTCACAGGGACTAAAGGAGGTACAATGGGGGACAGAGTGAGGAACAAAGGGGGACAGAAGAAGGCACACAGGGGGACATAGGGAGGCACACAGGGACAGGAGGAAGCACGAGGGTCAGAAGAAGTCACAAAGGAGAACAGAAGGAGGCACAAAGGGACAGAAGAAGGCACACAGGGGGACAAAAGGAGGTACACAGGGGGACAAAAGGAGGCACACAGGGACAAAAGGAGGCACACAGGGGGTCAAAAGGAGGCACACAGGGGGTCAAAAGGAGGCTGCACAAGGCACAGAGGTGGCAGCTGCCTGCAACTTACACTAAGTAGATGCAGCAGAAGCAAGTAATAGAACACCTACTGGGTGTGGCTTAGTCCAGGGGCAGGGCTTCATTTGGGGGCGAGGCTTAACCCAGCTTCCTGGAGCCCCCAGGACCAATGGCACTCCAGGCAATGGCCTGTACTGCCTATGCCTAAAGGCTCACCTGATGATTGCCATCACCTGCAGGGGTCGGGACCCCTTTACGCTAATGAGTAGCAACATACCTGTTTCTGTAGAGGGAGGGTCTTGGGTACATACTAAAATGGCTTCTGGTGGGCAGGTGAGGAAGAGAACAATGTGTTTGGAGTAGGTCATACATCGTTGTTGCTAGAAAATCTGGGTAAAAATGTGGCATGCCAGATCTTTAAAGTGCATCTAAACAGAGAGGTATGAATGTTTCCTTTTAAACAATACCAGTTGCCTGGCAGTCCTGCTAATCGCTTTGGCTGTGATAGTGGCTTAATCACACGTCTGAAACAAGCATGCAGCTAATCCAGTCTGAGAAGTCAGTCAGAGCACCTGATCTACATCCTTGTTCAGGGGCTGTGGCTAAAAGTATTAGAGACACAGGATCAGCAGGAGAGTCAAGCAACTGGTATTATTTAAAAAGAAAAATCCATAAAATCCATATCCTTCTCAGTTTAGGTCCACTTTAAGAGATGCTAGGTGGGGGTAAGGGCAGGGGGCTCCTGTGCACATGCTAGATTCTTGGCGGTGATGGTCCTTACCAGCTGTCTCAATTAAGTGTCATCTTATATGAGATACCTAGTTAATGCCTGTAAATTAAATCTAAACGTTATACAGACATTTTGTCCCTCACTTGTTTTTAAGGATAAAAAAATAAAAGTGTTACTCCCATTCCTAGCCCACTAATACTTTTTTTTTCTTTAGAATGTTATGTAAAGTGTTAGAAGAAGGAAATGTATGTGCCAGAGGCACCATGGAACTTCGGGCACCGCCAATGGCACCCATAGTAATTTCGAATACAGGTGAAAATTTGTTTGCCGTTGGCACTTGATAAAATAGTGGACGCTGGGGCTTACCCACTATGCAAACGGATTACAAGCGCCCATTATTTGGAGCCACAATTTGCTTAGCAGGCCTCCCTGCTGCCCATTGTTTTATCAGCCCCCACATTTCATCCTTAAAGTGGACCCAAACTAAAAAATACAAGATTTCAGAAAAAAAATCTATTTAAAAAATTATAATAATAAATAGCATCCTTTTTTCAGCTGCATGATGACAAATATAATATATTTTACATTTATTGGAGGAACCCCTCCCTTCCTTTCATATTGCCGGGACAGAATCCGGCAAAATGCTGGAGTAGGTGGTGTCCAGCAAAGGAGGAATTGCTAATGGCTGCCCCCAGTATAACCCTAGTTATGCAAAGAGGAGGGTGAAAAGCATGCACTGAAATGCTCATAGGCTTAAAGGAGTGTTTATTTATCTTTGTATGTGTCAGAGTGGTGCAACTAAATACTGTATTTTGAATTAAAAAAAATGTTTGGTTTGGGTCCGCTTTAAGCTGAAATTACTATGGACTCTCATGGCAGCACCCAAACTTCTGCAGCATGCAGCATTCCCATTATTGGGAAGAGGTGGCAGTTAGGGTTAGGCATGTGGGAGGGACTGTTAGGGTTCAGCATGGGGGGTTAGGCATCAGCAGGGGGGTAGATAGGGATCAGTAGAGGGCAATGACATATCAAGAGGGGTGCATACCACCGCTCCACTGTCTGCCTCCACTATCCCCCCCACCCCCACCCCGCTACCTTAGACCCTCTCCGTGGTACCAGACTTCAGATCATTGGCAACAGCAGAGACAGAGAGCACACCAAAGCTACCCGTGCACACTGTAGTCCAAATTATGTCATTGGTCACTTCCTGCATTTGGAGTATGCTAGACTTAGGTAGCTTGTGTGCCCTTTCTGCTGCGCTGATCTGAGGTCTGTTACTATGACTCCGGTCTGTTACTATGACTCCAGGCGGAGAAGTAGCTCAGTCAAGCAGCGGCAGGGGTATGATCTGAGGTCTGTAATTGCACCCTGGCCCAGCCTGCACCCTTCCCCAGCCTCCTTTCAGCCTCAGCCTGCCCCAGCCTGCACCCTTCCCCAGCCTCCTTTCAGCCTCAGCCTGCCCCAGCCTGCACCCAGCCCCAGCATGCACCCAGCCCCCGCTTGCCTTCAGCCCCAGCCTGCACCCTGCCCCAGCCACCCAGCCATCACCCAGCCACCACTCCGATTAAATATATATATATATATATATATATATATATATATATATATATATATATATATATATATATATACACACACATACACACACACTAGTGACCTAAGCCCGTTTAAGAACGGGCCCTAGGTCTGTCCCCGCCGCGCATGCACACCCACACACCATGCACACACGCCCGCCTGGCCCACCCCCTGGCCCGTCCTGCATCCTGTCCCAACGGCTATCAGAGCAGAACATGCGCAGTAGCCCAAAAGCACTGACACAGGGGCAGGACGCGGGGAAACTTGTATATTAATAGGTAGGAGATATATATATATATATATATATATATATATATATATATATATATATATATATATATATATATATACACACATATCTTAACGCATCTGCCTATTTCATTTGTTTATGGTCTGTGAGGCAGCTGGCTACTTGTATTTTATGTGGAGGTGTGTGGCTACTTCATTATTTTATCTGGATGATTGTGACAATTTAATTTTTATTGGATGGCATGTAAATACTTGAAGTATCTGATGGCATGTGACTACTTGATTCTTTGAAATATTTACATGCCGCCCAATAAGTCATAATCATCCAGAAAAAAATAAGAAAATAAAAGAATTAAAATAATGAAGTATTCACATGCCATTAGATAATTCTTTATCTGGAGGAATGAAACTATTTGATTATTTTATCTTGAAGCATGTGACCAGAGCTGGATCATCTACACGGCAACTTAAAGTGACTCTGTAACAAAAATTACAACGTTTTTTCTACCATCCTACAAGTTCCTAAACCTATTCTAATGTGTTCTGGCTTGCTGCAGCTCTTTCTACTATAACCATCTCTGTAATAAATCAATGTATCGTTCCCCTGTCAGACTTGTCGGCCTGTGTCTGGAAGGCTCCCAAGTTCTTCAGTGTTGAACTGTTCCTCTATGCACACTCCAGTGTGTGTTTTATTTACATAAGCCAGCAGCTTCTCTGCTATCTTATCTTAAAAATAGTAAAATGTATTTAGAAAATAATAAAATAAATATTTATATAAAAAAATAAATATTGCGATCAGACCCCACCAATAGAAAGCTCTGTTGGTGGGGAGAAAAGGGGGGGGGGGGATCACTTGTGTGCTGACATGTATGGCCCTGCAGTGAGGCCTAAAAGCTGCAGTGGCCGATGTAGTGAAAAATGGTTTGGTCTTTAGGGGGTTTTAGCACTGCATAAACTCTGGTATTTGGGTAACCCAGCTTCTTAATTCTAGTATCTAGGGACAACACATTTGTATTATCACAGTAGTGCAGCCCGCAGATAAAAGCTAAACTGCTTGTAGTCTCCCAAGCAAGTGACCTTTTAACCAATAAACAGGGAGGGCATGGGAAAAGGAGTGGGGAGGGCATGATTTCAGTGTTTGCCATAGGCGCCATATTACCCAGATACACCTTTGGTAACGGGAGGGTTCCGGAGTACATATGGGAAGTTGGGTGCAGGGCAAGCTGAATGATGGCTCTCCTTGCTGCCGCTAAACTCCCTGGTGGCATTAAATACTATTACCCCTCCGAATTGTAGCAACTCAGAGGGTGGTGTAATTCAAGGTCTGGCGATCGCCTGGTCCCTGAATTACTCTTGTGCATGTCACGCATCATAGCCTTGCTGTCAAAAACCTGTGCGGTTCATGCCTTTTTCATGATTGCTAACTCAGTAAAGGTCCGGCCTTTAAAGCGTTGCTATCATTTAAATCTGGCATAGCGGGGACTGAACCTTCTATAACAGTAGTTATAGATTGATGGTATACCTTGAAATGAATCAAAGCACTCAGTATATGATTTTATATAAAAAGAATGTATTTGCTTAACATACAGCATATATACAAAATATGAACAGTTCCAAGTAGCGTTTCCTTCTAATAGTATTCCATCTCATCAGGCTTTTAAAGCCAAGCAATCATCAAACTTCTAAGCACATTCAAAAAAGAATATAACAGTTGTGTTATGTAGAATAGGATCAAAAGTAGTCTCATCTGTATTAATAGCTGTGTACAGGTAGTCCTCGGTTAACGAACGAGATAGGGACTGCCCACTCGTTCTTAAACTGAATCTGTCCTTAAGTCGGGACAGCCACTTTTGCCCCCGTTTAAAATGCAGAGTTTTGCAGCGGAAGGTAAATAGAGGCCATCTCACCTTATCCTCGGCGGTAGAAGGTCCCCTCGTGGTGCCCGGAAGCTGCGCAGCCCGACCTCTTGCTCCATCCACTGTTGCCCGGCGACTTCTGGCTTCACATGCGGCGCATAATGACGCAATTAAGAAGCACCAACACTAGGGGGCTCTTCCTGATTGTGTCATTATGTGCCGCATGTGAAGCCAGAAGCGAGAGGACGGGCTGCGCAGCTTCCGGGCACCACGAGGGGACCTTCTACCGCCGAGGATCAGGTGAGATGGCCTCTATTTACCTTCCACTGCAAAACTCTGCATTGTAAACAGGGCACAACAGGTAGTCCCCGGCGAGCGTGACGTCATGCGATGGGGCGGAGCTATGGTCGTGGTGTTCATATCGGCGGGTTTGTTCGTAAGTCAGGCGTTCGTAACCCGGGGACTACCTATATCTAGTAGCGGTGTAAAAACTTGTAGTAATCTTCTTGGAAAAATATTAAAAATAGCTTCTAAAAAAACTTCTTGCTAACATCTTAACAGAACTTAATGCTGAAAAATTAAGTAAATCATCAAAATATTAATCATATTACCCCTTCTCTGTCATCTCTTTAACATTTAGAACCACGTGTGGGAAGGTAGCTTCTGGCTTAGTAGGTGTCTTTCAGGAGAGATTCGGTCTGGATGTCTCTGAAAGCTCTCAAAGCCACCTATTTTTATACACATGGATTCAATGTGGCTGCCTAATTTGGAATTTCCCTGAATCTCTGGTTCTGATCGGCTGAAATTTCCATGCGTAACTCGCTATCTTGTTCTGAATACTGTAAATAGTTGACATTTAAAATAACCATAACAGTTTTTATTTACAATTCCCTTAATTCTCTCAACTGTGGGAATTAATGTCATTTGAAATGTTTACACATACTGACATTTGGTTATCAGGTTATTTTTGATGCAGTTGATTAAAAATGGATGTCACCAGCCATCTTTTCTGCTGATTTAACTTATTTGCCCCTGACATTGGGACTTTCAAACATTAACCAATGTCATTCATGACACATTTCTGATAATATGTCTTTCTGCTAATTAGTTTGGAATGTGTCTGTCCTTCTCCAAAAATAAAATTGGTCATGTTGACCCAGTAACACAGACCTATAAGAGTCTTAAGCAATTGAAAGCTTATTGAAGCACACAGGACTTCCCCCATGTACTTATTTAAACATAAAACTTATATAATTCTTAAAACAATCCTGCAAGATATAATTGCATGTTAAAACCCAATAATTTTAAATCAATTTCTATATAATTTTTCTCTTAACCTCCCTGGCGGTAACCCCGTGTGTGACACGGGGTAAGCCGCCGGAGGGTGCCGCTCAGGCCCTGCTGGGCCGATTTTCATAATTTTTTTTTTGCTGGACGCAGCTAGCACTTTGCTAGCTGCGCCAGCACTCTGATCGCCGCTGGCCCCCGCCCGATCGCCGCTATTTGCTGCGGCGCGCGGCCCCCCCCCCCCCAGACCCCAGCGCTGCCTGGCCAATCAGTGCCAGGCAGCGCCGAGGGGTGGCCCGGGACTCCCAATGACGTCCCGACGTCAGTGACGTCGGTGACGTCATCCCGCCCCGTCGCCATGGCGACGGGGGAAGCCCTCCAGGAAATCCCGTTCTATGAACGGGATTTCCTGATCGGAGATCGCCGAAGGCGATCGAAGCGGGCGGGGGGATGCCGCTCAGCAGCGGCTATCATGTAGCGAGCCCTCGGCTCGCTACATGATTAAAAAAAAAATTTTTTTTAAAAAAACTGCTGCGCTCCCTCCTGGCGGTATTTTTCATACCGCCAAGGAGGTTAATAATAAATACATTTAATAATTTCCACCAGCAGATGTCACTATTTAATCATTTTAATAATAGTTGAGAAAACCCCTAATTTTTGTTTTGTATTGTTAATGCCTGTTCCCAAAACATAGCATGTGTTATCAGCTATTAGTGTTCAGCTAGTTGGAATGTCCTTCAAATAAAAACAACATAGAAGATTGTTTATATTTTTAAAATTAAAACAATCTTATGAAAGTTTCACTGTCTAAAATGAACATTCTCATTGGTAAAAAGTCACAGAGTAATATTTAAAGTGGTACCCCAACTTTACAGTTTACAATGACATTTTGCATAGAACATTAAACCTTAAAGAGACTCTGAAGTCTCTTTTTTTTACCTTTTTTTTGTTTAAAAATCCTATTCAGCTTTAATGCCAGAGTTAAATTGCCGCATCCCGGCAACAGAGGAGTGTTTTATTACCAGAGTTAAGCAAAGCTCCGTCATATTATGATTAAGTTCACACTAGAATTCCACACCAACAACCTCCATTTTTTTAGATGTTGACTTGCATTATGATGCAAGTCAACAGACAGATTTATTCAGAAAGAGCACTGACAGAAACAATGCGCTGCTGGCAAGCAGTTGCCATTCTCACTCTTTGTTAAGAGGCCTTCTGAAGTGTCAGTTTATACGAACAAGACGTATTGTGTCCAGTGATGAGGCCTATTTTAAACAGGCAGATAGACTTGTGAAACATTTCTCAGCAAGAGGTTACGAAAAGGAGGAGGTTGAGCAGACAGCACAGACAGTTGCACTATTGGACCGGAAAGAACTGAGAAGGAAAGCAAAGAGAAGTCAACATGACAGAGGTGTTCAATTTATTTCTACATTTGGCACTCATGCAAAGTTGGTAAGAAAAGGTACTCTTAATAACTGGACACATATAGAGGCTTTTCCCCTATTGTCCAAAGTGTTTCCTGCTCCACCATCTTTTGTTTACAGAAAAGGGAAAAGTACCCATGACATGTTGGTTCGAACAGATATAAAGAAAAATCTATCCCAAATGAGTACTTTTTTACCCCAAAAAATGGGCACATTTCCTTGATATAACTGCCAGAATTGCTCCAACATTACAAGAGGTGACCACAATAGACATCCCATGAAGGACATTAAAATTACATTTAATGGGAATTTCTCCTGAATGTTATTTATTTTCTGAAATGTCCTTGTGGGATCGGCTATGTGGGCCAAACTTCCAGACCAGTCTGTGTCAGAATTAACAAGCTATGTAGTGACATTAGACTGTACAAGAAGGATCATGATGATCCTGAAAAGAAATTTGATTCTCCTGTAGGCAAACATTTTTTTTAATACAATCACATGGTCGGTGATCTGTGCTGGTGTGTACTGGAGAAAGTGACAACTGCTGAGGGAGCTGATGGATAGACCTCTCTGTTAAGACATGAAAACAAATGGATTGGCAGGCTAAGTACATTGATCCCAAACCGACTTAATGATGATTTCAATTTGAAATGTTTTCTGTGATCTATTTGCTAGATTTATGTCTCTTTAATTTAGCTACTCTCCTCTCTCATTAAAGAGACTCTGTAACAAAATGTTGAGCCTTATTTCTTCTATCCTATATGTTCCTATAGCTGTTCTAATGTGCTCTGTCTTACTGCAGCCTTTCCTATTTGCACAGTGGCTGTGTTATCTATGTTATATGATCTAATCTTCTCTCTTCTGTCGGCTGAGGCTGGAATGTGTGGAATGTGCTGCACTGCTTGTCATTGGCAGAAGCTATACACACCCTCCCTGGGCCCCCTGCACACTCTGTATGACTTACACACTAAGCTACTCTCAGCGTATCAAATTGCTATGCCTTTTGTTTGTAAACACTGCATAAAAATGGCAATTACAAGCCAGGATTGCAGCACTGTGTTAGGCGGATGTCTTTGCTGACCCCCCCCCCCATGTAAATCACTGTAGTATACCAGAGGTGGGGTGTAGCTATCCCTCAAAGAGAAACTCCAACCAAGAATTGAACTTTATCCCAATCAGTAGCTGATACCCATTTACATGAGAAATTATTCCTTTTCCCAAACAGACCATCAGGGGGCGCTGTATGACTGATATTGTGGTGAAGCCCCTCCCACAAGAAGCTCTGAGTACTGTGGTACTTCTGGCAGTTTCCTGTCTGTGAACCTTGTTGCATTGTGGGAAATAGCTGTTTACAGCTGCCAAAAAAGCATGCAGCAGCTACATCACTGGCCAACAGTAAAAATGTCACCATGTGATAAATGTCAAAATGTGAATCAGGGCTCTAAAAGATTTTACAATGGGCAAACAGTGACTAAATCATTTATACATAATTATTGTAAAAATGAAGCACTTTTTTATTACATTATTTTCACTGGAGTTCCTCTTTAAAAACCTACACACAGTATTCAATTAAATAAAGTACCTATTCGTACTATGAGACACAAGGCAATTGGGGGGTGGGTATAGCATTCTTGTATCACATGGTGTATCTAATTCATGAGGGATCACACCGCTGGGCGATGTGGTGGACACAGCTGAGAGATACACTCAAACACCACGACTGTTGCACATACCCATTAACACCCCTATTCAATCGTTAAGTAACAGTATGAAGGACAACAGTAGAACAAAGGCGTGCATAAATATGTACAGTGTTAGTTGGTGCTCGACATGTTTCATGTAAAAAAGATTTCATCAGGAGCTGAATAAAGTGCTGACATAAAGGTAAGACCCCCACCACATATAGTTCCCTCATATGCAATGCTCAAAATAGATCTCTAACCGCCGGGCGCACTGTGTCCCACGCGCGATCAGCACTGGCCAGCGAGACCCAGGCTTCTCCCCCAGCCGCAAGCATCCCCATTACCTCTGCTGTTCTTCCAGGTACCCGGCGGCCAATCAGGATGGTGGAGCGGCGGTGTGCGGCGTGATGTCGGGGGCATCGTGGAGTCATGGTGGAGTTGAGGGAATAAGTATCCAATACAATGCTAATTTGGGCCAATCAGCTTTATTTTTTTTTCTAAATCCCTCACCTCCCCCATGACCCCACGCCACCACCCAATGTCACGCCGCACCCCACCGCTCTAGCATTCTGATTGGCCGCTGTGTCCCTGGTAGAAAAGCAGAGGTCCGACAGCCAGGGGGAGAAGCCTGTGTGGCTGGTGGCCAGTGCTGATTGTGTGCGGGACCCAGGAAAACGAACTTGCTGCTCTGTAACTCAGCCCGAGCTCAGCTCGGGAGTACCACCAGGTGGGTTAAGCAAGCTGAAATAATGTTTGCCATTAACACAGCAATGTGTGGTGTAGAACTGAAGACACTGTTTTTTTTTTTTTGTTTTTTTTAAATCAAATGTTTTATGTTGCTTTAGGAATCATGCAATCAGATAATCCAAGCAAATTTTCTTTAAAGGAGAACTGTAGTGAAAGGTATATGGAGGCTACCATATTAATTTCCTTTTAAGCAATACCAGTTACCTGGCTATCCTGCAGATCCTCTGCCTCCAATACTTTTAGCCATAGACCCTGAACAAGCATGCAGCAGATCTGGTGTTTGAAATTTTTGTAAGATCTGACAAGATTAGCTGCATGCTTGTTTCTGGTGTGATTCACACTACTGCAGCCAAATAGATCAGCAGGGCTGCCAGGCAACTGGTATAGCTTAAAAGGAAATCAATATGGCAGCCTCCAAATACCTCTCACTACAGTTCTCCTTTAAAGAGTAACTGTCAGGCTGCAGAAGCTAATTTAAACCTCTATTCTCCTGTGTTAAACAGTTTAGAAGGAAGCCCAAAAGCAATTAGTGAAGATAAAAATCTCAGTTACCTTTCATGTGTGCTTATCAGCAAGTCTGTTATTCTTAAGAAGACGCAAGCCGCATATCATACTGCAAAGCATTCTGGGGCTCTCCCCTCGGCTGCTAATGAGAAGTTACAGCAGCTTGTAATCCAGTAGCACTGATAAATCTCGGGCAGACTACACTGCAGGAGTCAGCTATTGTTCCTAGCCACATGGCTCATTAATATTCACTGCACACTGTGTTATTTAGTACAAGCTTATCTGTGATCAGGAAGCAAGCAGGACATGACGACACATTTGACAGAAAAACATGGAGCCTGCCATGAGCTGTCAGGAGCATCATTCTCTGCATATACTATATACAAATTCTGTGAAATCCAAACGTGGACAGTGAAATGCATATGTAATGTAAGTACAGCCAATCTTTAGCTACTGATATATGTGTTTATTTTCTCTGAGACCTTATACCTAACAGCTCCTCTTTAACCTCATATGGATTAGTCTACCTAAAGGCAAAAACATAAAACAATGATAGGAAGGATGCTGACTAGGTCCTACGCTACAGAAAATAATGTGATGGGAGCAGAACAAAATGCAGGGCAATGTTGAATTGTCCTTTGATAGGTTTTACCATGCATACCAATTAAAAAGTAGTTTAGAATTTCAGAGATAAGATAATTACCTGAAAGCTTCCATCATCACTCTTCATGAATGCCAGTCCAATTTTTGATGAAATTTTAAGGTATCCTCCTATTTTCTGAATTGAAACTACTGGCTTGTTATATGGTATTTCCACCCTGAGTAGGAAAAAAATACAAATTACTGGTACTATTTTTTTTAACTAAGCATCAATATGAAACTGTCCCGCAATCACAAATAAACTTCATCGTATAATTCTTTGAGTTGGGCATAGCTGGCATCATTGCTCATGGATTTTCCTTTAAGATTTATCATTTAGGTATCTTTATCCAGGCCACTAAGATGAAACCCCTGGGAGGATTTTCTAGGGGAAAGTCGGGGTTTCGTTCAAGAATGTCAGGGGGAGAGGCCACTTATTCTATTCCATAAAAGCACTATTGAGTGTAACTTTTCAAAATTGGTTTGTATAGTGTACTGGTTAACAGTGATGCTCATCCAACTTTTTTCTGGTATCCGAACTTGGATACGGATTCCAGATAGCTGGATAAATCCGTAATGCACTATCCGAGCGAATCCGGATACGTATTAGGTATCCGGAAATCATTCCAGATACCTAGTTCGGGTACCCGAACCCGGGTAGCGTAACCACGGAGATTACATCCATGACGTCATTGAGCCAATCAGAGGGCTCCCAGCCATAGCCCTAGGAACCAATCACAGAGGGGAGCCCTGGCCAGCCCCTCCTGTATATCAGGAGGGCACCATGATGAGAATCTCGTCCTTGCTTGTGACTGCTCACTGAGAGACATCTCCAGTGGTGTTGGCTAAGCAAGTGCTGTATTACTGAGTTAAACCTAGCGTTTTTGCTCCTAAACACCTGTACTATACCAGTATTTTATTGTTTTTTTAGTTAGCTAGCTTGATTTTGATTTTAGTCAGTGTGACAGTCAGACTCAGTGCTGCAGCTGCTAGGCTAGGTTAGGGCCTGCTGTGTGCACAGGCTAGGCCTGCAGCCAGCCTTAGCTACAGTATAGCTTGTAGGTTATTGAGATTAGATTACTGTACTACTACAAGTCTTATATTGTGTGTAGTTAGTTGTTAGAGAGAGTACTACTACTATGTTACCTTCATTTACTACAGATAGTTACTGCAGTGCTGCTGTTAGAGTCCGTCAGTGTGTGACAGACAGACAGTGTGTGCTCCTGTCACTCCGTCAGTTGTTCTACAAGTTCTACTAGTACTACTACAACTAGTCTACTACTACCAGTTATATATAGTTAATTTGCATTGAGTTAGCTTACTTTAATTGCAGTGCAGTTACAGTGTGACAGATAGACAGACAGTTAGTGTGTCAGTGTGTTTTACTCTGCTGTCACTCCGTTAGTTAAAGTTCTACTACTGCTACTAATTACTAGTACTACTGATTTAAATAAAGTACAAGTATCCCACTTCATTTGGACACATATAAAGTTGTACTATGTCTCCTGGCACTGGCAGCCAGGGAGGGGCAGCATGAAAAGCAAGGGCAATTGGAGAGGGAGCAGCATTGCCGACACTTTCGGCAGTTCTGTCACGTCAGTGTCCATTCCGCCGCTAGCCACTGGCCGTGGACGCACTGGGCGCCTAGCTGTTAGGGGGAGTCACACTACAGAGGTGCAGCAGTGTGTAGAGGCCATTTTCCAGCACAACCGCTGTCTGGAACCTCCTGATGTTAATTTACAGCCATTTCTTTTTTTTTTTTTATTATACCTCCCCACATAAACATTGCTGTTTTTCTTTTAAAACAACATGATGCGTCATGCATCATTTACTATAAAAGAAGTTTTGGAAGCAATTTAAAGGCCACTTCTGGTTTTCAATCCAGATTCCGGATTTCAATCCGGATAATGGGTTCGGATATCTGGATAGACTCAGATTTCCAAATGGTTTGAATCCAGATATCAGGATTTATCCAGATTTTTTGCTATCCGGATCCGGAACAACCCGGATATCAAAAAGAGGTATCCAAGCACCACTGAGGGCTCTGCCTCTAACACAGGAGATCAGGGTTCGAATCTCTGCTCTTTATGTTTAGTAAGCCAGCACTTATTCAGCACCTTGGGCAATACTCCCTAACACTGCTACTGCCTATAGAGCGCTTCCTAGTGGCTGCAGCTCTGGCACTTTAAGTCCATCAGGAGAAAGGCATGATATAAATTGACTGTGTGTCTTCTGTTTGATAAATGGATGTACCACAACTTTGTGTAAGTTAAATATATAATATGGTATCTCTAATTAACCATGGCCGGCCTTTGACCTGTGCGACCGGAGCGATCGCTCAGGGCGCCGGCCGCCGGCTTCCAGGGGGGGGCGCCGCGCTCCTGCCTCCCTGGCCGCATATTTATTATGTGCTGCAGCGGCTGCGGCGACTGCTGCTTGGGCTAGTGCGTCTCCCCCTGGCTCCGCCCCCTGTTGCCGCTGGGGGTGATGGGGGCGAAGACCAGCAACTGCTGCCTCTTGGAGTCACTCAGTGCGAGACTCCGCCTGGCGCTCGGCTCCCGTGATAGGAGGGATGGAGCCAGCCAGGAGCGCTGAAGCACGCAGCACGTGTGCCGGCAGCTACCCTGCCCTGCGACTGTCCTCCTGAGTCCTGCGAGACCTGGCCATCTCCTCTCCTGCTCCCCAAGTGACCACCAAAAGTAAGGCTCCCTCCCTCCTATTCTATGCTTGATGGGGGGGGGGGGGGGGGCGAGCGGGCTAATCTGCTGCCTAACTAAAGGGGAAACTTGCAGCCTAATACACTATATATACACTAAGGGGGATCATATATATATATATATATATATATATATATATATATATATATATATAATGTATACACACACACACACTAAGGGGGGATCTGCCTACATATACACTAAGGGGGGATCTGCCTATATATACACTAAAGGGGGGATCTGCCTACATATACACTAAGGGGAGATCTGCCTATATATACACTAAAGGGGGATCTGCCTATATACACTAAAGGGGGGATCTGCCTACATATACACTAAAGGGGGGAGCTGCCTACATATACAAGACTAGCAGCCTATATACACTAGGGGGGGGGGTTGTCTATAATAGGCAGATCCCCCTCGTGTATATAGGCTGCTAGTCTTGTATATGTAGGCAGATCCCCCCCCTAGTGTATATAGGCTACTTGTCTTGTAAATGTAGGCAGATCCCCCCTTTAGTATATATATATATATATATATATATATATATATATATATATATATATACATACATACACTAAAGTGGAGGATCTGCTTACATATACAAGTCTAGTAGCCAGGGCTGTGCAGTCGGGGCAATTTTGGGCACCCGGAGTCGGAGTCATGGTTTTATAAACTGAGGAGTCGGGCGTCGGAGTCTGGGGGGGGGGCACCAAAATCTGGATACGCTCAGGGCGCTGTGAAACCTAAGGCCGGCCCTGTAATTAACACAAACTGCGCCTGCCAGAATTAGCTCAAATGGGATAAAACATAGTGTCAATATATATAAGAATGATTAGAAGCAAAGTCTTTCAATCGAGTGTTCGCTATCACAGGTCCTTAGATATCAGTCAATGTTAATGTGACAGCGCTCCTCTTCACATCTAGAAATTAAACACAAATAAACAACCGCACATAGTGCATTACTGTAATCTCAGACTTGAAAAGTCCCCCAAACGTGCATGCGTGATATAGAAGTGCTTCACTCGTGATCTATATTAACCCCTCCACACCAGCAGCTCACCAGATGGACACCACCTCACATTCCAGGTGGGTCTAGCGCTTAGCCTTAGAGCGGCCAACTCCAATCACAGTTTCCACACTGCCTTTGTTCACAATCGGATGACTCCACTTTTAATATACAGTTCCACATGTAAAAAATGATATAAAAACATACATAGCGTAATACAGTTTTTGCTGAGAAAATATGGCCTGCGCAGTTTCAGCGCACTCACGTAAGTATGAGGATATAAGGCATCTAGGGCATCACAGCCCAACAGTATGTCTCCTCTGCTGGCGGTACCGGCGTCCCGATTCTCCGCTCCGCGGGGCAGCTTTTTCCCTCACCGTGCGCGTCTCTCCTAATGCCCAGTGATGTCAGCGCTCCTGGTCACGCCCTACGCGTTTCGTCCAATGGACTCATCAGGGGCTGATGTCACTAGGGCGCCGACGTCTCTTATACACTGGGCTAGCCCTAATGCGGACATCATAGCTACCGCTTTCCTGAATGCGCAATTAGTTGTCGCCTGGAACGCACTCATCTTCGCGTTCCCTAATTTCCGCATTCCTAGGCTGCTGCGTCATCAGTTGCCGTCTGGAACGCAATTGTCCTAGCTCTTCCTGATGGCTGAAGGGGTTTCTAGTCACTTTTAGTGCCATCTTGTGGCAGAAAGGCTAACTTTCTTATAAGATTCAATATTTAGCTAAACCTTTCCTTGAATTTAGGCATGCCTAAGCATTACATTATGGAATAGGTCAGGGGTCGGCAACCCGCGGCTCCGGAGCCGCAAGCGGCTCTTTTTCACCTTTGCCGCGTCTCCTAGACCGCGGCTCAGTCGCGGCTCCGGTGCTGCAGGGCTGCCCATTCTGACACTACACCGGTAGTGAGTGTCAGTGGCTGCGGCGCGCTTGTTTCATGTGCGCGTGTGACGTGTGCTGCCAGCTGGCCGGCAGCCTATCAGAGAGGCCGCCGGACCAGTGCAGGGCTTCGGGCGGCCATTTTCCCGTAGCCCTGCAGTGTAGTGCAGGCAGGACGTGACGTCGGGAAGGAAGGAAGAGGAGCCGAGGGAGTTGCGCGCCACAAGGAGGTCGGGACCGGAGGTCGGGACAGGAGGAGATCGTGACAGGAGTACTTCTGACTAGGTGAGTAAATGGGTTTTTCTTTTCAGATCTGCTGAAGGATTTGTGCATATTGGGGTCATATCTGCATATTGGGGTCCATATCTGCTAACGATTTGTGCATATTGGGGTCATATCTGCATATTGGGGTCATATCTGCTAACGATTTGTGCATATTGGGGTCATATCTGCTAACGATTTGTGCATATTGGGGTCATATCTGCATATTGGGGTCATATCTGCTAACGATTTGTGCATATTGGGGTCATATCTGCAAATTGGGGTCATATCTGCTAACGATTTGTGCATATTGGGGTCATATCTGCTAACGATTTGTGCATATTGGGGACATATCTGCTAACGATTTGTGCATATTGGGGACATATCTGCTAACGATTTGTGCATATTGGGGTCATATCTGCTAACGATTTGTGCATATTGGGGACATATCTGCTACCGATTTGTGCGTATTGGGGACATATCTGCTAACGATTTGTGCATACTGGGGTCATATCTGCATATTGGGGACATATCTGCTAACGATTTGTGCATATTGGGGTCATATCTGCTAACGATTTGTGCATATTGGGGTCATATCTGCTAACGATTTGTGCATATTGGGGTCATATCTGCATATTGGGGTCATATCTGCTAACGATTTGTGCATATTGGGGTCATATCTGCATTTTGGGGTCATATCTGCTAATGATTTGTGCATATTGGGGTCATATCTGCATATTGGGGTCATATCTGCTAACGATTTGTGCATATTGGGGTCATATCTGCTAACGATTTGTGCATATTGGGGTCATATCTGCTAACGATTTGTGCATATTGGGGACATATCTGCTAACGATTTGTGCATATTGGGGACATATCTGCTAACGATTTGTGCATATTGGGGACATATCTGCTAACGATTTGTGCATATTGGGGACATATCTGCTAACGATTTGTGCGTATTGGGGACATATCTGCTAACGATTTGTGCATATTGGGGACATATCTGCTAACGATTTGTGCGTATTGGGGACATATCTGCTAACGATTTGTGCGTATTGGGGACATATCTGCTAACGATTTGTGCGTATTGGGGACATATCTGCTAACAATATGTGCATATTAGGGTCATATCTGTTTTATAATGGCTTTGCGGCTCCCAGTTTTTATTCTCTTTTTGGAAACGGGTCCAAGTAGCTCTTTGATTCTTAAAGGTTGCAGACCCCTGGAATAGGTAAAAAAGAGGATATGTAAAAACTATATATAAAAAATCATAAAAATTTTATGAACATACAAAATTAAAAATTAAAAACTGAAGACCTTAAAAATCATATAAATTTATTGCTGTCCATCTGTGAACGATTTATTTATTGAGGCAGCTCCTCCCTCCTTCATTCTAGGCTCATACATTTTCCACTCCCTTTGAGGGGACTTTTGAAAGTGACTTTGGTGTCCCAACCTCTTTGACACCAAGAACCTCCAGTACTCCTATTGGGATGACTGAACTACTGATAGAGTATTTTATTTTTATTTTTATTTTTTATTTTTATTTTGTCCCTGGGGTCACTATTCCCTAGTTCCGATGGGATAGTTAATATATACTTTAGTGCAAGCAGTGGTTAAATACTCCTGGGCTGCAATACCTTGCCAGACCTCTGGGTCAGCGTGCTCACAAATATTAGCCGTTATTTGGACAAAATGGTTGTCACCTCCTCTGTTTACATGCTGGGGTGCCTAAATAGCCCCCCGCCTACAGAGGGAGAATGCTGTGTGTCTCCATCCACCTGTATTCTGTGCCCCTATTTGGCCTCTATATCCACTCCCCTTAACTTGTGTAGTGTTACTTGTACTATATTGGTGACCCCCGCCATTAGTCTGTACAGGAGCCACAGGATTCTCAGTGAACAGTGATCATACAGATCACTGAAAGATTGGCCGTGTTCACCTTTGGGGGATCCTGGAAACTGGGGACTAACTTTGATCTGAGATTGGGTGCCTTTCGATATATAAATCCTGGTTTCTTCGGGAGCACATTCCCAATTGTCCCATCCAGCTGTAAAATGCGCCAGGTTCATGGGGGTAGAATCACATGTTAAGAGGTGGAGAGGCTCAAGTGTAGTACGGGACATCTCCCAGGCGGAGGGGAGGTGGATATTCAATATGGGATCACTTTCCCCCGGGGGACTCAATGTAGAGTTTGATTTAAATTGATTTATCACAAATGATGTATGATCACTGTTCACTGAGAATCCTGTGGCTCCTGTACAGACTAATGGCGGGGGTCACTAATATAGTACAAGTAACACTACACAAGTTAAGGGGAGTGGATATAGAGGCCAAATAGGGGCACAGAATACAGGTGGATGGAGACACACAGCATTCTCCCTCTGTAGGCGGGGGGCTATTTAGGCACCCCAGCATGTAAACAGAGGAGGTGACAACCATTTTGTCCAAATAACGGCTAATATTTGTGAGCACGCTGACCCAGAGGTCTGGCAAGGTATTGCAGCCCAGGAGTATTTAACCACTGCTTGCACTAAAGTATATATTAACTATCCCATCGGAACTAGGGAATAGTGACCCCAGGGACAAAATAAAAATAAAAATAAAAAATAAAAATAAAACTAAAATACTCTATCAGTAGTTCAGTCATCCCAATAGGAGTACTGGAGGTTCTTGGTGTCAAAGAGGTTGGGACACCAAAGTCACTTTCAAAAGTCCCCTCAAAGGGAGTGGAAAATGTATGGGCCTAGAATGAAGGAGGGAGGAGCTGCCTCAATAAATAAATCGTTCACAGATGGACAGCAATAAATTTATATGATTTTTAAGGTCTTCAGTTTTTAATTTTTAATTTTGTATGTTCATAAAATTTTTATGATTTTTTATATATAGTTTTTACATATCCTCTTTTTTACCTATTCCATAATGTAATGCTTAGGCATGC